>NC_079399.1:14681036-14933536 GCF_029220125.1 Pseudoliparis swirei | reverse complement strand
GTCGCTTTGGATAAAAGCAGCAACTAAATGAAATATTATTTAATATAATCTAAAATACTTAAACGCACCGCTGCCAACCAACTTAAAACCCACCTGGACTCCAATCAACTGGATGAACCATTTCAATCCAGATTCAGGTCTCACAACATTACTGAAACCGCCCTAATCAAAGTCTCCAATGACCTCCTTCTCTCCTCTGAGGTCCACCACCCTCGACATCCTCATCCTACAGGACCTCAGTGGAGCCTTTGACACCACCGACCACTCCATCCTCCTCTCCCGTCTTGAGTCCTCCCTCCACCTTTCTGGCACAGCCCTCTCCTGGTTCAAGTCATACCTCTCCAACCGCCAACAGTTCATCATCATCAATATATCGGAGTCTGACACAGTCCCAGTCCCTCAAGGCGTCCCCCAAGGTTCAGTACTCGGCCCCCTCTTAATTCTCTCCTTGCTCCCCCATGGCAACATCACACACCACTCCGGTCTCCACTTTCACTGCTACGCCGACAACACACAGCTTCACATCTCCACCAAATCCATCCCACCCCCGACTCAACCATCGACTGCCTCACAGATATAAAGACCTGGACGCAAAACCAACTTCCTCAAACTCAACAGCGACAAATCTGAAATCGTCATCATCGGCCTCAAATAACGAAACGAGTTGCACCACAACTTCTCCCTCTGCATCGATGGCCCCTCTGGTCCTGCTTCCACACACGTCTGTAACCTTGGTGTGAACTTTGAAAGCCACGTCAAGCACATCACAAAAAACGCCTTCTTTCATCTTATAAACATCGCCCGCCTGTACGCCCCTCCCTTTCTTCTTCACCCCAGACCTTCAAAAGCTCCACTGGCTCCAGAGTCCAGTTCAAGATGCTCATCATCACCTCCCAAGCTCTTCATGACCCTGAACCCCTCAGACCTGTCTGACCTTTCTGACCTCCTACACCGACACAGTCCCACCCGCAACCTCAGATCTGCAGACACAAACCTCCTTACCCCCCTATTCTGTCCAAGCATTGGACCTGGGGGGGACAGGGCCTGCTCCATCGCGGCTCTCTCCCCTCACCTCAGACATTCTCCGTCACTCGCCACTTTCAAAACAGCTTTTAAAACCCATTTATGTAAATCTGTATTATTTTGTTGTTTTGATCCTCACGATTGACGTATTTTTGGTTTTGTCGTTGCTTCTATTGTTTGTCTTTTAATGCGCTATACAAATAAAAATGTATTATTATTATCATTATTATTAATTGGAGGCTTTCAAATGGCCCAACTGTGTGAATGAGAGTGAATGGGGGCGTATCTCTGCCCTGCAATAAACTGGCGACCTTTGCCCACTGTTGGCTGGGATCGGCTCAATAAAATCTATATTCTCAGTATAGACAATGTAGAAATGTTTAAATCATTGTGACCACCTGATCTGTTATGTGTGTGTAACTTTGTTTCCATCGCATTGTGTTTTAGGATCACAACTCACAAGCTGCTCCGACATGGAGGACTCCCTGGGCTACACACCGGGTCTCTCCTCCGATCACGATTTGTGGAAGAATCAAAGCTTCTTGTCGAACAAGACGGACGGCTCAGTTTTCAAACCAATGCTGTCGCCGGTGATGAATAATATCATCAACATGCTTTTGATAATCGGCCTTTTCATCACCATGGTTTCACTGGGATGCACAATGGAGGTGTCCAAGATCAAGGTGACTTTACTTCAGCTATTAATCTGAGTTTAAAGTGTATAAACAGACTTCACCACCATGTAGAGATGTCAGTCCTAAAACATCTGGTTCCCTCTTTGCAGCGCCACATAATGAAACCCAAAGGGCTGGCGATAGCAGTGCTGGCACAGTATGGTATCATGCCTCTAGTAGCATTTTCACTTGTTAAGGTTTGTATTTCTTTTCTTTTTTCTTTTTTAAGATTTGAAACACTTTATTTTACAATACAGGATTTGAGCGAGGCCTTCTGCTGTCTAAATGAGTGCTTGCTTATTAAACTGATTTAATCAATATAATTGTTGTTAAATATATTTGTTCTGATCTATTTTCTCACATTTGATGGCGGTTATGTGTGTATTCACCAAATCTAGTTGTGTATTTTGATTGTTTTAGTCGATTTCAATCATAATTTTGATCGTTCGTGAATCATTTGCCCAGCCCCTCGATGAAGATCGGCTCTCTTTGTTTTATTATGTTATACTGAGTATGTTTATGTTCGCTGGTTAAAGAAAAAAAATGTCACTATGGGCACTGCAAAATTGTGATGCACCGACGAATAAACCTAATGTATCTCGACACAAATAGTTACGTGTTTGCACAAATGTAAAAAAGGACTCAACCTCCAACCACAAAACCTTTACAAGTTAACAGTTTACACGTGGCATAGAACAAAAACCATCCCGGGGAACTCTTCAGGCTTCCTCCTTTAAATGGGCCCCGCTCTGCTGATTGGCCAGCTTGAATCATGAGCATGACCGGTCTGCATAGATGGCAACCAATCACCTGATGGGCTTATGAAGAGAAAACCAAGGGAAGGAGAAGACACACCCACAGGCAGCCCGACCAGTAACACCCACATGTACAGCACATCAAAAAGCATTCGCAAGAACAATTTCACACCCCTTTTATGACTGATTTCAAGGTTGTAGTCTTGAACGACCAGAGACAAGCCGTTGGTTGTCGTTTAATAGGTTTCTTCACGTAAACGTCTTAGGGAAACAAATTGTTGTAAATAATACATCTTTTAAATGGATCTCTCGTGATCAGAATAGGGCAGAGAGGAGAAGGAGGAATCTCTACAGTCGGGTTTCCAATAACTTGACTGACTTTTTTCCTTGGTGATCCTCGTGTGACCTGACCAGGGGGGTCATGAGCTCAACTATCTGAGAACAATTGGATGTAGGCACTACAACCTTGAAAGTCTCCCACCTATCCATATCCTCTGAGACATCACTAGTCCAGCGACGCATTTACAGGCCAAACATATTTGTTATTTGGGGCTTTAATGTTGAGGAAACATTGTTTCAGACATAAACATCTCTTTGACACAACAATCACAAATTCTGAATCAACATTGGATGATTATTACCATCATGACAAAACGATCTATGCACAAGATGCCAAGTGATGTAATAATAATTGTAGTTATTATAGACAATTAAGTCGTATTATATTAGATTCATCGGTTCGATATCATACATTTTTCTTACCCGCTGCACGAAAGCTTCTCTTGCATTGCTCTTTTCTTTTCCCCCCACATGTTTTATTTCCATAATCAACATCAGATCAGCAGAGGCATCAGTATGACACATTGTTATCAGTACACAGACACACAATCAGACACCGTATGAATTCATGGTATCGTTTCTCCAGTTGCTCCAGCAGACTGACATGAGGGCGGTGGTGGTTCTGATATGTGGCTGCTGTCCCGGAGGAACTCTCTCCAACATCCTGGCCCTGGCTGTGCAGGGAGACATGAACCTCAGGTACAAACTACCTGTCTGGGGGAACATCATTGTTCTGACCAATAAATATGTTCCAAGAATATAAACCGGGGTGCTGGTGGTGGCTTTAGCTCCGTGGGGGGGAGTGGTCGTCCTGCAACCGCAAGGTAGTCGGTTTAGTCCCCGCTCTAAAAGTATGCAGAATGTTCGACTTCACAATAATCGTTATTATATCACCGGTGTGGTAAGTATTGATGCATTAATATGAACGCATGTGGCAGCTGGTAGATGTTAAACACCAACAACAACAACCTTTGTCCATATGTGTGTGCCTCTGTGGTTTCATGGAGCTGCAACAGTTTACGCTGTTCCAGTCAGAGCACGTCCTGAGATTCAGTAACAACGGGCACGTTTCCTGTCAGAATTAGAGCTGAATGACCTGCAGGATATCCCTGTCTCATGGAGAACTGTGATGTTATCACAATTATTGGGGACGAGACTTGTTTAATTCCTTCTCTGATATCTGACTGTCAGGATAAAACAGCTTACAGCTGTTCTGACAGGACGGCTTGAGACATGCATGACTAAAACAACCTGGCTCAACAGAGTCCTGCAGACAATGATAAACAGGCTTTTTTGTTTCAACTAATCAGTCACAAATGCTAGCAAACCAATAAGAATCAACATATTGTTGTAGATTATTCCTTAACAATGTCCAGCAGAGTGTAGAGGGGACTGCCCCGTGTTGTTCAGCAGGAGGATGGACACATGACCACCAAGGGAAATGTAAAAAGTCAAAAGTAGGAGTAACTTTTACGACATTATTTTGCATTTAGGTGTATTTAAACAAAAAGGTTCTCCATAGTGGGAGAGGTTGGAACAGGTGTGGTCAGAGTGCTGAAGCAGGTACAGGCAAAATAATCAAAACTGGCTGAAACAAGTGTGTGACCGCTCGCTGGTCATATCGCTTCTTCAGCCTCGCCTGGGAAGAGGTCCGGGCATCTCTAGCCAAAGAGCAAGCTGGGGAGAGGAGATCTTTGAGCTTGTTGGCATACTCTGGAATACTTCTGACCGTCTTCTCTGGTATGACCAGTTGCTTTTTAAGAACCTTCAAAGGACCCCGAACTTCATGTCCAAAAAAAGCTCATAAACACATAAATGTCACGCATTAATAAATGAAGACAATGTGGACACATAAATAGAGACTTAAATAAATGAAGAAATACAGAAATGTAGGAATAGATTTATTTTATGATTTCATGTTTAGGTATAACTTATATTTATTTATTCCTGTATTTATTTATTTATACATTTATTTAAGCATTTATTTATTTATTCCTGTATTTATTTATTTAATTATACATATATTTAAGTATCTATTTATTTATTCCTGTATTTATTTATTTTTACATTTATTTAAGCATTTATTTATTTATTCCTGTATTTATTCATGCATTCATTTATTTATTTATACTCAAGACATTTTATGTCCTCCATACATAAGTAGTGGGACCCTGTCATCCCAACCCCTCTCTGATGCCTCTCTGATTCATGACAGTGTTTGCAGACTTCATGGTCCGGGACTAGAGACGTCACATCATGTCTGATCTTCGAAGTGCTTGAGCAAAAGCTCTGGATTTGAAATTGGTGCCTTGATTTGTTTTAACTACTTTTTGGCAGACCAAACAATGAAAATAATTTGAACAGCGCCTGAGTGATAACTGGAGCCGTGATCCTCCGCAGTGGGATGGCCTCTGGAAGCCACTAACATACTCGTTGGTAGAAACGGGTCCCCAGCTTTAGTCTTTGGCACAACCCAACACAACAACAATAATCCTTCAAATGGCTCAGCCATTACCGGAATATAGCAGAGGGGAGCGGGAGGAATAACTTGATTCTTCTTGACAGTAAGACAATGAGTAACAACATCAGATTTGAGTCCGGGCCAACGCTGGCCCCCCTCTTCTCTAAAATACGCTTTCTTCATTTCTTGATCACTGACCAGTCTACATTTCTCCCAGTCAGCACTGCTGAAAGACCATTTCTGTACTTCGGTCTCATTTTCTTCTAAACTACGCCCTATTTCAATCATTATTGGATCATGTTCACTTGTTCCTCTTGTTACCTCCAAGAAGTTCAAGTCCAGAGCAGACTCTGTGCCTCTTCTGATGTTACATCTGGTCCCAGTTCCATTATAAAGGCACACTAGGTTTTGTATCTCCATGAAATCTTCAATTACTTTGCATAATGTGATAAGGGAAAATGCACATTCATAAAAAGAAAATCTGTTAAATGCGCCAGTTAGCCAAGAGGATATGTTCCATCTGTAGCCCCGAGAGGCAGATGTCACCAAAAAATAACTAAAAACATAGATAAGATTTAATATCCAAGGTGTTCTACAATATTAAAGCTTTACAATGGCTGCACAAACAAGTGAGAGTGAGAATATTGATATACGTAGTATCATCGACTCTCAGACACAAGTACGAACTAGACATTTAACACAGAGGTTCACAATCACAAAGAAGGCAAAATAAAATGAGGGTGAACTGTGTTAAAATAGAAAAGCCTTAAAAAAACAAGATTATGCTGCATTGCTGCAAAAAATGAATGTCCAAACCTCTGTTTCTCTTTGCAGACTGATGCTCTGTATCCACAGCGAAGCGAGGGAGGGAGGTCATCCCTTTCTCCATTAAGTGTTCTTAGCAATCTCTTCATTCTGCTCATTTCTCGCCTGTGTCACTCGATTCTCACCCAAATATCTTTCCATACAGAAACTTTCTATAAGCAACGCTTTGTTCTTCTGTTCTTCAGTTTGGCATATTATCAACAAGCCTCCATCCCTCAGGACTCTCCAATCTTTTTTTTCAATTCCCTAGACAAGACCGACATACTCATCTTCCTTTTCCTCCGTCACCAGCTTTATTTCCTTCATCAGAACTGTTTTCCTCCAAACTTCTCTTCTTATTTAGACTCACATTAGTCCAGCCATCAGAATCCACATCATCATCCTCCTCATCCAATTTCTGACTTGCCACTCTAAACCACCTCATGCAAACCGCCAAATCCAAAATCCCAAATCCCCAAAAGTCGTCAGACGTGCCGTCAAATAAACTCAACCCGCTGGGTGAACTCTTCAGGCTTACTCCTTTTGAACTGGGTCCCACTCTGATGGGCCAGCTTGAATCCTGAGGAACCAGCATGACCTGCACAGGTGGCCTGGCCTGACCCCAACAAGCAGATACACTCGGGAAAGCCTCATAAGCGCCCCCTGGAGGCGTTAATGTGCATAACACCTCATATGATACAACATACTGTCAAGTCTGATGCAAAATTATGACAGAAAATGTAAATGATGACCTCTAATTGCATTGGGAGCAAACAGCTTATAGTTGCAAGCTTTTAAATAGATTTAAATAGACTCAAAAGACTCTTTGTCATGGTTTGTGGTAACACTGGTGTGCGTTCTGCACATGACCACAGACAATGTAACTACGAGTCGAGTGATTTTTAAGCTAAAGTTATTTTGCAGAACAAAATATTAAAATCTCACATGCTGTTTCCTTTCCAGGGTTTAGGACTCATTCCTGCAGCACTTTATAAAGCTCACCTGTACATTGGGTTTTTAGGGACTTTTCTTCTATGTTAGATTCAAATCTGAGGTTCAAAGTTGATTCGGTGATCTTATCAAAAGCTCCAGATCAGAGCGTTGGTGAGACTGTTTTCTCCAATCGTTGGTCGATGGGACATTTTGACCCGGACGGTGGGCCTAAATAAAAGGTCATGGGTCACCAAAATAATAAGGAATCCTCCTCTGGGGGCCAGTATTCATGCCACATGTCCTGACAGTCTCTCTGTTGCCACATAGTGCTGGACCAGTCTTGGGTTTAATGTCCGTGTGATCGTCCAGACATCTCGTAGCGGTCATTTTCCTGCCGTCCCCCTCCTCCAGACACAAAGACAGTTACCACCTCTGTGTGTTTTCCCCTGCAGCATTTTGATGACGGCCTGCTCCACCCTCATGGCTTTCGGCATGATGCCGCTGCTGCTCTCCATCTACTGCCGGGGCTTCAACCTGCAGAACACCATGCCCTTCCTCGAAATCACCATATCGCTGGTCATGATCCTCATTCCCTGCGGCATCGGCGTCGCCATCAACTACTACAAGCCGCAGTACGCCAAGATCGTCACCAGGGTTAGTGTGATGATAAGACTAGGCCACAGTTTCCACGAATCATTTATTGTTGTCATCTTTACCTTCGCATTGAAAATGCGGAAGGTTATGTTTTGATAGCCGTGTATTTATTTATTTGTATCCGTGTTACTCACATAACTCAAAAAGTATTAAACCGAATCGCATGAAATTTTTTGGGATGATTGGTTATCATCCGGGGACCATTTGATTCGATTTTGGGATCAATCGGGTCAAAGGTCAAGGTCAAGGTCATGAAAAGGTCAAACTCTTCTTGAATCGCATGGAATTTGGTGGGATGATTGGTTATTATCCGGGGACCATTTAATTAAATTTTGGGGTCAAAGGTCAAGGTCATGAAAAGGTCAAAATCTTCTTTTTACCATAGCACGGCCAATTTTTATCCAATTGGCATGCAACTAATAATCCAATGCCCAATCTTGTGATATGCGAAGGTATGCGCTCTACCGAGTGCCCGTTCTAGTTTATTCATGAAAGCCATGCGTGCATATGCTGATGTTCTCACTTATAGCAGTGTCATTTTAATACCTTTGGTCAGGTCACAAGCCCATTGGACGGTGTACCAAAGACATATATCTTAACAACAGCTCATAAATGTGTCATTTTATTTTCAATATTCAAGGCCCAGTCATTTCCTTAAACAGCTGTGGTATTTAGCATACAAATAAATAAACTCAGACGTAAACAGTGTATTTTTTGTGACTAGTTGAATTGGCAAATAAACGACAGCGCTCCAGTTCATGGTGATGAAGGAACGCGTGATCAGTATTTCAGGAGTTTCTGAAGTCCGTGAGCCAATGTTATAATATTAGAAACCAAACTAAAGGTGAATACGACCTCGTGTGTCTCCTGTCCTGCTCCTCCTCAGGTAGGCCTCAGTCTCATGCTCATCGTCGTGTTAGGGATAGTCGTCGTGTGTGCCGCTGGATCGGGAGTCTTCATCCTGACCGTGCTGTCCGCTCCCCTCATGATCTGCAGCGCCGTCATGCCCATCATCGGCTTCTCCTTCGGATACGTCCTCTCCTGGGTCGTCAGACTCGACCCCTCGTGAGTCACTCGGTCACAACGTGTTCATCTTAACCACGTCGGAGGAATAAAACATCTTCCTTTATGTATCTGTGATTTGTGTGAATCAGGGAGAGGAGGACCGTTGCTATGGAAACAGGCTGTCAGAACACGCAGCTGTGCGCCACCATTATGAAACTGGCCTTTCCCATGGAGCTGGTCGGCGCCCTGTTCCTGTTCCCCATGCTCTACGCCTTATTCCAGGTTACAGAGGGGGCGCTGCTCGCCGTGCTGTACAGCGCTTACCAACGATTCACACGCAGGGCGAAGGGTGAGGCGGCTGCTTTAGAACCACGTCGGATGTGTTTATGGTTTTGAACAGTTGCTCTGATAACTCAATCGTCACTTTGAGTTCTGAGAAACTTTCTTTTCAGACACCTTGGCACCAACGATGCCGTAGACTAAATGGATTGATACAAAAAAACACCCTTTGAATAGAAGTCATTCACCTCAGTGAGCGACACCACCGTATGAATGGTGGACAGAATACAGTTACACCACTTGAAGTAGAACAATTGTGAATAGAAGAGTAATACATTAAGTTAGAGAACTAAAGCTAATACATCTTTTTTATATAAATATAATGTATGATTACTAATAAGTTGTAACGGATGTACTGTCCTTAAACCACTTTATTAACCCTTGTGTTGCCTTCGGGTCAATTTGACCCGATTCAATGTTTCACCCTCCTGTCGCCTTCGGGTCAATATGACCCGATTCAATGTTTAACCCTCCTGTTACCTTTATATTTACTAACATATTTTACCCTTGAGGTCAATATGACCCCAGCTATTAAAATCTCCAGAAAATTATTAGAATTAATATTGTTTTCCAAGTTTAAGTGTGAGGTACTTTATGTTTGTTTGTTGACTCCCGAAAGAACACCGACATTAAACATTGAATCGGGTCAAAATGACCCGAAGGCAACACAAGGGTTAAGGGAATAAGGAATATATATATATACATACATATTTATATAAATATATATACATACATATAAATATGTATATTAATATACATATATCTGTATACATATACATACTTATAAACACTTTTCCAAAGGAAATATTTCTAATTTTAACATTGACTTATTGTTGCTAGACCAGCAGGGCTTACTCTCTAATGTTTGGGCAAACATTGCACATTAGTTTATATTTATCGTTTTGGTTCTCATTTTTTCATTTACACATTTGTTATTCACATTCCAATTCCTGAATATTCGTACTAACTCAAAGTGCATTGCCTTTTAATTAATATGCTATTGTATTACATCAGTGGCATTACAATACTAATTTATTGTAATTACTTCTGGACTAATACAGTATATTGCCCAACAAGTGGTTACTGTGACGGGGCTACTAACATCGTCTGAACACCAGAAATACATCAAAACAATGTAACTTTATGTAGTGCAGTTAGAGGACTTCTCAGAAACATCTCGTACAACTTAATTCAGGGTCCAGTATCTGACGAGTTATTGAGAATTATTTGATAAATTGGTAGACTAAGGAATTTTAGCTTTGGAGCCTGTTGTCCGAGCGTAAAGCTTCATTAAATAAAATAGTTTGCATTGATCCTCAACTTGTGTTTCCGGCCTCCAGACAAGTACCAGCCGGCGATCGCTGAGGAGCACGAGGCTGAAGACAAGAGCGTCTGACGAGGCTGAAGACGAGGCTGAAGACTAGCGTCTGACGAGGCTGAAGACGAGCGTCTGACGAGGCTTCTTCGTGTTGACCAAAGCACCTCCAGCAGGACATTGTGCCAAGTCCTTATTTAATGTTAGTATTTTGTAGTACGCATTAGAATTTGTATAATTTATTAAGCACAAAAGGATAATGATTTAGTTAAAATTGTTTTTATTGTTTCAGTCCTCCGTATTCCTACGCCATAGAAACGTCCATCGTATTTTTCACTGAAAATAAAATCCGTACGTACAAAAATGTTGCATTTTTTTTTCAAACCCTTGTCTACACGTTCATTTAAACCACAGTAACATCAGACACAGCACCTACACGCATTCTTGGAATCACATTTTACACTGATGTAAAACAAAAGTCACAAAACCCTAAACCAAAAAACAAATGAAATAAAAAATGTAATTACAATGCTAAGAAATAAACTGTTCTTTAAAAATCATTTTAAAAGTGTTGAAATGTAATCGTTGACCGTCTCATCGAAGTAGTTCTACGCCAACAAAATAAAAGTTAACGGCAAGAAAATGTAAGATCCATCACATCAACAGTTCATTTCCTTTACAGATGTTTAACTGTTGGACCAATGTGCACATCTGTAGTGTTCTCGATACTGCCAATGCCAATAATACAGCTCTAAATTTGTAGAAAAAAAAAATGACATGCAGGCATCCTCAGGTATAGATATCACACGCGCGCCAGCTGTCGTCGCTACAGCAGGTAGAATACGGGAAAAAAGAGGCCACGGACAAAAATGTGGAAATTGATTAAAAGTTCTCCAACTGACAAACAAAAACACGCAAACGACTCTCAGCAAAACGAAAGTTAAGAAAGTGGTCACACGACTTCTCCAACGCCTCGTACTGCCGAGCAAAGAACAGGTTTCCTCTTCAGAGTGGAGCGTTTACGAGCTTCACAGGCCCAGTTACAGCGGAACGCGACGCCGGTTCAGCAGAACCGGACCTGCAGCCGAGCTGGAAGGACGAACTGGGTGTCAACATACATATTGGCGGCGGCGGGGGGGGGGACAGCATCACTGAGTCACGAATGTCTTCCGTTTACGGTATTTGATTTTATCGCCCGAGAATTGCAATTAAATATATGAATGAATAGAATTGTTCCTGTCTGACGATGTGTTGGAGTTTTAACTGTGAAAAGCTTCGGGATCATTTTGATAATCCAGACGGGCAAAAACAAACTCGAGCAAAGCTCTCGTCTCTGTTCAGGAGAAGAGACGTCATGGGAGCTCCGGATCCTTCAGGATCAAGTTGTTTCTACTGTTGATTCCCATTTAACGTGGACGCAGTGGTTAGCGCTGGCTGTCAATGGAGCGAGAACGAGAGCGGGAACGAGAGCGGGAGCGGGAGCGGGAGAGGGAGGCTCTCTGGGCGGGCGGGGTGCCCGACTTGCTCGTCTTGGACAGCCGCTTGGGGGGCTCCTTGGATTTGGAGTTTGGAGAGGAGGCGCCGCCGCCGACGGGGGAGAGGCTGGGGGAGCGGGAGCGGGAGCGAGAGCGGCAATGCGAGCGAGAGCGGGAACGAGACCGGGAGCGAGACCGGGAGCGAGAGCGAGAGCGGGAGCGGGAACGGGAACGAGAGCGGTTGTGGGGCTTGTGGGCGGGGCTGCGGGAACGTCTGGGCGAGCGAGATGGAGAGCGACCGCGAGAACGGGACCGCGAGCGAGAGGAGCTGTCGGACCGGGAACGACTTCTGGACCTGAGGAATCAGGAGAAACAAGAACAACATCAGAATTATTGTATATTTACACCACACTGGATTTATTCAATGAATATTGCATCAATGTAGTAATGTAATTGTATATATATTAGGGCTGTCAATCGATTAAAAAAAATTTACTAATTAATCGCACATTTTGAAATTGCGATTAATTAAGCAATTAAAAGTTAAAAGTTAAAAGTTCATTCTTTTTAAAGACCAAACTTCACACAGAGCTGTGTTTTCAAAGAGGCTCCTACCTATAAAGTGCCAGCGAGGTATTTAATATTGTGGATGATAAATTGTTTCTTCAGTGAAACATCAGATTAGTAAAAAAAAAGAAGTATATTGAGACCCCATTGGTCCTGTCATCTTTAACACTGAACAACAGCAGAACCAGTGGCCTTGGTAACTGACTGACATTCACATATGTCACGTTAACCCTCTGGAGGCTGGGGGCATTTTATACATTTTACAAACAAATTTAAATTCACCTTTTAAAGGCGTTTTCATGACACATACCCACGTGTTCTACATCAAACATTCCAGAACAATCTCAGCTCTATTCAATGAGGCTCAGTTGTCCTGGTGCCGTGTTCTCTGCTCTCTGACTGACAGGCTGCTATAGAGCCTCACCCTGAGCTGGGAGGTCCTTTGTGATTTACTGAGTGTTCATTGGTTGTTTCTTTCCCAAAATGTTGACAGACAAACAGATTGACCAATCACGGTGAAGGTTTCGTGTGACGAGTTCTTTCCGCGCCGCGTCACCCGACACGTCGCCCCTCGTTCCTCTGTGTATCAGAGGGGGAGACGGGAGGAAGGAGGAGCAGGAGGAAACCCGACTGATTCATCCACGAGTTTAAACTGATTTATGCTCCTTATTTTCGCGGAGAAATAATTGTTTTAAAAACGGAAACAGTGTTAAACCGTACTGCCGCGGTTTGACACTCGGTTTGAGTGTAAAAACTTCAACGAACACCGGAAGTAAACAAAGTTGCGTTAATTGCGTTAAAATATTTTAGTGCGTTAACGCGGCCAAATTAATCGCATAGATTAACGCGTTAACGCTGACAGCCCTAATATATATATATGTATATAAAATGAGGTGAAAGTGGCGGTCATCATGGGTGAAAGAGGCCGCTGCTCACCTCTTCCTGGTTGCCTCAATGAGCTTGATTTTCCTGCCATTGATTTCCTTTCCAGACAGTTTGTCCATGGCATTTTTCAGATCGCTGCCAGAAGCAAACTCAACGACCCTGTAAGAACACGACACCGCATCAACTACAATCTGAGATATCCTTTTTTTTGGGGGCCATGAATCGAAGAGCAATGTTCTTCCCATTGCAGGCGTGACATTGAACACATCCTGGTGAGGGGTCGTGGGCTTACCCTTCGTTGAGTTTGGGCCGGTGTGCGTCTGCAAATGTCACCTCTCCAGCTTGTCTCATGAAATCTTTCAGGTCCTACACACGTAGAAGTCAGTCAACTCACGGAGAGGCTCGGGACACAAGCACAGAGACATGTAACAGGACTGAATTTACCCAAAAAGAGAGATGGTTAGATTTTCTGAGGACTAAACAGGCTACTGCAGATAAGCAGGATGACTCCAAGAACCTCGGTGGCCGTTTAATCACTAAACAGTTTATTCAAATAAAATACATCAATACATGCTGGAGCTAAATCGAGATTAAAGGTTTGCCAATTTAGATACACAACTATTCCTACAAATGCTAACTTTAGTAAACGGGTAAAAGTATTTGCAAAAGCTTTGAGATTCTTGGAATCATCACAACTAGAGACATGAACGCCATCTGCATGAACTGAACTGCAGTGGCGCCACTTGGGCAGCCTTTGGCACCCAGAGCCCCGTTTTCCCCGGCAAAGAGGGCACAGGGCTCTACGCCGGGACCGCCCCGTCTCTGCACCCTGCCTCAGTAAAGAGAGTGAACAGGGTGGAAGAGAGGAAACTACTACCTGAGAGCGAAACCCCTTGGGGCGGGGCGCAGGCTCTCCGAGCCCACCATAACCTCGGGATTACAGCAGATTATATCCATGGTCACCCTGGGAGGATTTCACTCTCTCGCTCGCGATGTGCGGGAACGCCAGAGGGAAAGGGAGGGGGATATCGATCGACCGAAGCCCCTCAATTTAACGAACCATCGATCAATACGGCATCACCATCGACTCTCGCTCTTTCCTCTCTGCCAACTCTCTGTTTCCTCTCTCTCGCTCTCGGCCACACCAGTCATCCCCCTGCCTTCAGCAGGAGGCGATGCGAGCGGGACGAAGGGGCCTCCAGCGCCTCTAGTGTGAAGCGATCGCTCACATGACCAGCAGGCGTCAACTAGGAGAAGGACAGCCTGGCTGACACCAGAGGCTCAACCCAGACAGAAGGACCCTGAAGGGGTCAACTCCACCTTAAGCGAGCGCTTCCATATGACACAAGTCAGGCTGGCAAATAAAGGGGTGAAGAATTGGTTACAATTTTGAAAAAAAGGATACAAATCAATTGTTTGCTTATTGTTACTGTTATTTGACTTATGACATAGCTGCATGATATGCAGATTTAATCAAAGACATTTTTTAAAACAATTAAGGCCTCATCACAGTAACAGTTTCTGTTTAAACATGTTAGCAAGTTTAGCAAATCAATTTAATTCCAGAGATTCTATAATGTTTAGCAGCATGTATCTACAATAGCACGTGTGTATTGTTGGAGGCAATAACATGTGTGGTGCTGCAGCTTGTGGAGACTCGTGGATGAAAATGTTGCAATACTAACCTGCCAGCTCACTCGAGAGGACAAGTTCTCTACGATGAGGCGGTTCTCCGTGCGCATCGGAGGAGGGTTTCGGCTGAAAATGTGTAAAGGGCTCGATCAATACCATCGTGGGTCTGAGATACCGACGGAAGAACAAAGAATAACCAGCTACTCGTCACCAGCAAGGCGAAGTCATGTCACGGATCTGTAATATACAGCCACCAAAAGGTTCATCGTGGATTTAAGATATTTCCAGTCTGACGGTCATTAATTTAATCAGAATTAAACTGGTTCACTTAAAGTAACAAAAACGCGAAACTAGACATTGGAGATTATAAACACAAAATAATCGACCTTTCACTAAATTTATAAAGCGAACTGTGAACACTTTTATATTTGATGTTAAAAATATGAAACTTGTAGTTAGCCGTTTCTACCATGTATTTGCACACATGGTCCTCATTTGAAGGACATCCAGGAAAACGTATATCTGCCCGTCATCACAACGCAGGTGAACTTTACCTCCGACTGTTCTGGGAGCCCCGTCCATAACGATCAGAGAAACGTCCTCCTGCACTGCCGCCGCCGCCGCCACCACTACTACCACCACTTCCTCTGCCACGCCCGCCACGCAGGCGTACACGAGCGTGCTCTATAGTCACCCTGAAATAACAGAATGATTTTAGTTTGGGCGGCTTTTTTTTTTTCAAAAGAGAAAAGAAAAGAAAATCACTGTGGAAAACAGGTCACAGCA
This sequence comes from Pseudoliparis swirei, assembly GCF_029220125.1. Taxonomy (NCBI): domain Eukaryota; kingdom Metazoa; phylum Chordata; class Actinopteri; order Perciformes; family Liparidae; genus Pseudoliparis; species Pseudoliparis swirei. Next base: position 14,917,889 of record NC_079399.1, on the reverse strand, counting down.
AGGGGATGTAAACAATTCACAACAATTTCTGTTGCATTCACTACAAATTCTTACCTTTCACTGCACAGCTCTTTGCCATCGAGCTCATAAACAGCATCTTCAGCGTCTCTGGGGTCGTCAAACTCCTGCAACAAACACAACATTTACAACAACACTTTGAGTTACATCTTACTTCGTGTGTGATAATAATGAATTCTATTTGTAAGACACCCTTCATCCAAGACTGAGTGCCACAGAGCCAGTACATGGTTACGACCAACTATAAATAAAAATAAAGGAATATTTGACACACGTCATGTGTGTGAGGAGAACGATCCCAAATCATTTAAAATATGGCAGTAGACTCTTATTTAATCATATACAGCGGTGGGGAGCTTGTAAGTTCCTGTGTGCATCATCTTGTGGCAAAAAATCAAAAAGCCAAATATCCATAACAAAGGTTGTAGACATAAAGTAAGACGACACGAACACGTAGCCTCCATTTGCAAGTGACCAGAAGCAAATGGTCTGAATATATCAAACGCCAGAGAGGTACAATTAGATCATAGTGTAAACACGTGCAGCCATTTCTAAAATCCTTTTTGCATTTGGTCATTGCAGGTTATGCAATGGAGAATTGATCTCCTCCACAACATCAAGAGCGCAACATGCTCACCGGCTCACCTCACGTGTGGGTGTGTCACCCGGCAGAATATCGAGATAAAGGAGGTCGGCAATTACACATTACGGGATATAAATAAATAAACATAACATCGCTTGCTAGGCGCGGAACGAACTGCTGCGTTGTCTGACGGCTGAGCGACGCGAGGACGCGTCTCCCGTCGGAGGACTCACCACGAAGCCGAAGCCTCTCTTCAGGTCGATGTCTCGGATGCGGCCGTACCCTTTGAAGAACCGCTCCACGTCCTTCTCCCGAGCCGAGGGGCTCAGGCGGCCGATGAAGATGCGACACCCGCTCATTGTGGACGTCGAGGAAGACTCCGTATCTGCAAACAGACGTAACGGTTAGCTCACATTGTTCTCCCGGGGGGGGGCGACCAGAAAAGCGCGCGGCCGTTCACGTCGCTTGACCGCCGTGTTGTCGGCGTGGTGCGCGAACTACAGCCAGACAGACAACTGTGCGGCCTCGCGACCACATTGTACGACACAACAGACACGCGCTGCTTTTAGCTCGCGATATCCACGCGCCGCAGATAACGTTGCTTTTTTTTAACAAAGCGGTAACTGCACGACGACGTTGTGCTGCGTTTTAAAAATATGCACACGTACATTTGAAGAGGTCCTGGTGGTGTTTCCTTGCAGGCTGCCGACAGTGACCGCACAAATCAAACAAAATGGAGCCGCTGCTGTTCAGAGAGTGCACTGAACGCAGGAGGGTCCTCCTTGTTTCTTCTTCTGCTTCTCCTGCTTCTTCTTCTTCTACGCCATTTTATTCTTCGACGATTACCGCCACCTTGTGTCGTTAGCTAACTCCTACAGTGCACGGTGCCTTTGTGTTGGTTATTATTGTTTCGTGTGACAAACGTTAACATTATGATTTGTTTTGCTCATGATTAAATTAAATGGATGATTCTGAAAAAACCTACAACACTATGTAACGTGTGTCCCCCACACATTATAAATCGTTATTCTTTTGCAAATAGCTTCGCAATAACAAAGAAGCAAATGTGTTATCAAGAGAACTATCAAGGACACAGATTATTGTCCATTACAAATGGGGTCCTCCCTTTTATTTCATAGTTTCTATGTAATAACAAAAATTCAAACAACAATGCTCCAAAAGTAATACAATAATACAAAGTGTTTGTAATCTTCATGCTTCATGTATCTTTCAATGTTCGTACCTGGTCAAACACATAGTTCACATAAGAAAGAACAACTCCATATGTTTACCTTTAATAGAGTACGTCATCTTTTAAAGATGAGTGAGTGACAAGTCTTTCAAACAGTAAACAAAGATGGGCAGCATTATATTTCTTGTCCATCAGACTTTGATTTAAATGTTAATTGTAGCCTCTGCGCAATATGTCGCCCAGATCCCTTTCGAAATATGTCGGGTTCCTGGCGGTGGATGACACGAACAATGCCGAAGTACGGCGGTGAGTTACGAGTTTCCACGAGTGCCGTTTCTGGTTGTGACCACTCGGTGTCGCTCGGACACAGTATTGGACAGGGCGGCAGAATGGACCTCATATTGTCCAGCGGCTGGAGCTGAAAAGGACCCGCAGTCAATACAGTAGAACAGCAGGACAAATGGCAAACCACCGAGTTAAGACAGTAATACACATTCGTTTCATCTTCTTCATAATTTCAAGCTTACAAAACCGGATATTTGAAGTCATTTAAAATGTACTATGGCTTTAAATGTCAACAGGCGAGTCATTATGCAGCAGCACAATCAAGGAATCAGTTAATTATCAGACCAAGACAAATTCCTATATGACTGGTGAGATTGATTTTGAATTGATGGAGCAGGGTATTATAGTTGGTAAACATATCATGAGGTACAAGTATGCGACTGATGTACTACCAAATACACCTGAGGCCCACCAGGAAGTGCTTTACATAGATGACATGACTGCGTGTGCAGTGCCAGGAAGGAGGCTAGTGTATTCATGCAAGCTGATAACAGAAGCAGGATATAATTCAAGAGAAACCATGGATGGTAGAGACCGGAAATGTATTGACATCCAACCTAACTTTCAGGAAATGTGTACTTCAAGTCCATTCAACACACATTTCCCTAGAATGACGCCGTGCAGGATAACAGCCGGACAGGCTAAATAATGACGCCCCATCTTCCACATTCAAAAGAAAGCTTTAATTAGAAAGTTATATACACACACTGTAAAATTAAATTAAACTTTATACAAATATTAAATTACTATCGCCACACCCACTTGCCATGTACGGAGGAAAAATCAAAGCATTTGAAACTAAGAATCAAGAGGTGTAGTTTTTTAACCTGTAATTTTCAGCGACACCGTACAACAGTGATTCTGAATGCAAAGTTCGTTTGAGTTTTTCTTCTTCTTTTCAATCCCATATTATTGTAATGCCTTGAAGCAAAGAAGCAAAAGAATAGTGAAATATAGGTGCTTATAGGTGTATCATCATATTCGCAGTAGCTGTAAAAGCTCGGGGAGGACAGAGAAGACTTTCAGTCGCGTCCACACCAAAAGTAAACTGATAAATACACAGACAGTTGAATGCATAGAATAGAAAAGAACAGAGTAAGGCCATTGGGAAAACAGAATCTGTTGCGATTTTGAACGAGGGTTAAGATTATACAAAAAGAAAAGAGATGATGTATAAGTCTAAGGCAACACTCTGTTTGCATCAATGATGCAGCCGTTGACAATGACAGGCGGCCACGATGCCAAACTAAATCAGAATAGAAATTCAGACGCGTTTGTTTTTTCTGAAGCTTGAAAAGTAATTCCCAGGATACTTCGGAGTCATGCTGTTTCCACGGTTACCAGCTCAACCACCAAAGCTTTTTCAACTGGAGACGAGAACAGAAGATGATTTCAGACAACATAGAATTATTCACTCATAAATTTCCACTTGGCATGAGGGAGGGGGGGGGGGGGAGTGAGTGCACGTGGCGAGGGGGGGGGGGGGGGGGTGCTATATAACCAAACGTTAGCGTTCCACTGCAACCAGTTGCAGTTGTGTCCATAACGCACTAAAGTCGAGAGCCTTCGGTTCAGCGTGAAGGTGGACGAGAGCCAGTTCCTCTCAGGGGACTCGTGTTTTCCAGTAATTCAGCAGAAAATGATGAATATTCTAGCTTGAAAGTGGACGACTACTACACACATTGTGTAGTGGACGACTACTACACACATTGTGTAGTGGACTCGTTGCCTGAAGTGACGCCGGGTTGATCATGTGACTTATTCAATGCTGGGAGGGACATCTTCTGATGGTGACAGACGGGGCATTGGGAAGGCAAATCAGGAAATGGCTCCGTCGAGGACATGTCCTCTCCTGCCTGACGCACAATGATGCACACACACACACACACACACAATCAGCAACTCAAATAAAACTTAGCAACACGCCAATAAATACAGGGAACAAAACTAGACACGCACAACCCTGAAGTTTAGTCATCTGCCCGAACACCACCCTCTCCTCAGCTTTTATACAAACTGTCAAATGATGCTCCTCCTCCTCCTCCTCCTCCTCCCAAAACACCAATCAATGCCACTCATGCGACAGAAGGAGCCACTTCCAGATCGTGGGTGCAGATGGCAACAGAAAAGAAAGAAAGGGTCTTCGTATCGTTGCGATATGGTACTTCGTAACGCTGCAGCTGTCGTCAAGCGGTTCTCAATCCCACCATCCCAAATGCTAGACGACGGCCCGATACTCGGAAAGCGAGGGAGAGCGAGAGAGAGGGGGGGGGGGGGGAGACCCTGGAGGCTTCATTCAGAGTGCCACCGTGCTGTGACAGCACTTACCAAAAACAACATGCAGCATTCACAAAGCGGGCCCTAAAAACCCAGCCGACACTCACGACTATTCAAGTACAGCGGGAAGACGGTTCTGAGCGCCACAGCAGCAGGAGCGGACGGCACACGTGTTTATTATTTATTTTTCTATCCGCAGTAATCCCAGACGGAGTCGACGCGTCTCGATCGCTATCGCCTTCTCCGATGAAGCCGCTATGAGCATCGTTTTGATGGAGAACGGCACCTGGGTGCAAGTGTGTGGTGCGAACACCGCCTAAAGGACACAAGCATGACTCAGTGTGGACGTTCTACATCGGATCGACAGGATTTATGTTGAGCTGGCACCGCTTTATCTGTCTGGATTGTCTCCGCCTTGTGATCCAGCAGCCGGGTCCAGTGGCGCTCCATCGTAGCGGGTAGCGGTGGTTGGCTTTGCTCTGCATGGGGAGTAATGGCAGAAGAGGTGGGACGGGCAATGGGGAACAGTTCAAGTCTTTTCTCTGCTGGCTGCTGAGGGCAATCGGGGGAAGTAGGGCGACAGCAACAGTCAGTCAGCAGCGAGCGAGAGACAAGTCAGGCCTCCGCTGCTGATGCCGAGAGCAGGCGAGGAGGCTTCATGCTTCCTTCAGCAGGGGAATATCTGCAGGAGAACCAAACGCACACGTCAGGAGGGAGGAGTGCTGTTCACCCAACACGGTCATGTCATCCATAACGTGAACACGTGTCTGTGGAACTGGACTTCATGTGTAGGTCACCGATGTGCTTTGCCTGTCATACAGGTTGCATTAAAGCGGTTCCTCTATTCTCGACCACATTTAGCAGAGCCCTCACATTCCCCACTGTTGTACCCCTGCATGCTTGTGAATAAGAAAATGTTCAAATGTGTTATTTCATTATTAATCGTGAACACCTAATAGTGTTGGCTCTAAATTGAATAAATGTGTGAAACAACCGTTTACTCCTACCGTCAGAAAAGTCATCGGCAGAGGCGACAGAAAGCAGACTGTGCTGGTCGCTGCTCTCGGAGTCTCTGCGGAGAGGTAGGGGGCCTGCGCATGCACCCCCAGGGTGCCCTCGAGCCCATGGCGAGGAAGAGGAGGAGGAGGGGGCCTGATGAACCAGCACCGTCTCCGCGTGACGGCGGGAGGAGAAGGACGAGGAGGACGACGACGTGGACGGGAGGCAGAAGTCTAAGTCTCTGTTGTGGCGTGTTCTGCCGGTGCCGCGGCCCCCCGTGGCTCCCTGAGGGAGACCCTCGGAGAGCACGATCGGGACCCGAGACTCCGCCGGAGCCGAAGGAGGAGGCGGAGAAGGAGGAGGACCGGAAGCGGCAGCGGGTCCACCGCTTCCGTACACAGCCTCTTCGTAGGAGGGCAGTGCCACCTGGACGCCCTCGACCATGACGGAGCTGGACTCGCCCGAGACCCCCTGCTCCCTCCTGAGGGTCAGAGGAAGACGGAGAAAGAGTGAGAACAAGGTGGGTCACGACAGCAGGCTCAGCGTGGTCAGAACCGCGAAGAGGAGGTGATTGGCGTCGACTGTTCAATCCCCTTCTAGCAGGCGGCCTTAAGCTCTCAGGCCCTCGACACCAGCAATAAGAGTGTTAATGAGCGTGAGATCACATCATAGAGGCCGTTGTTACCACAGAGGTGGTTACTGACGAGGATGGGATCACCTCCGACTTATACTTTCATTTCTCAAGTATTTAATAAATGCCAACTTGTCAAACTAGTTGCCAGGTCTTGTGGCAAATTGTATTTCCTGAAACGAGTTTCAACCAAAACTTGAGGAGTAGGTGTGTCCCCAGAAGGAATGGAAGGCCAATCTGCTGTGTCACTGTGTCGCATACTGGGAGGTGGTTTTACAGCACCAGGTTTTATGAGGGCAGAGTTCTTCCTGCGCAAACACAAATAAAGACTTTGTGGCAACCAACAGGTTGTGTAAAAAAAAAAAAAAAAAAAACCTCTTCAACATGTTTACCCTCTTTAGTAAAGCAAATGGGAAAGTAAAATGCACATAAAGCACCATTTGCATTGATGGCTGAAGGTCAAATTGGGAAATCTATTCATGAGAAACACGATGACAATATTATGTGATGTGGGGAATTGTCAACTTCCTGAGGAACCAGTTAAAAATAGAGTCCATTCGAGTGGACCAACACTAGAAGTCAGAGGATGTTTTGCAGGCAGGATGTCGCCAATCTCACTCTCTTAAGATGTTTCTATAATACACAAAGCAGTGGTCGAGATTGGCCGTTTAACAGCTTGAGATTCTTTCAGAAAAAGCTTTTTAAACTGGAAGTAATCTGGCAGGCACACGGCAAGTACATGGTTACGTAAAGCCATGCTGAGGGGAGTTACTTTGATTTGCATGGCAACGAAAACTAACCTGACAGAACCGAGAAGCCAAAGCACCCAACATTTTGATCCAATTGGCATGCTCTACCGAGTGCCCGTTCTAGTTATACAAGTGACCATCACTTCTTTTTAGAGCTGTAATGACATGAGGGTTTTCTTTGGTGACGTTTGGTATATGTTCGGGGTGAGAACACAGTCATGTGCGTGGCCATCTTACCTGTTGTGGTGGAAGGACTTGAGTTTGGGCTGCACAAGAACAAACAGCACCACTAACAGCAGGATGAGCGCCACAGAACTAGCTGTGGACGCCACGATGGACAGAGCGGGGATGCCCAGCGGGGAGCTCGGCTCCTTGTCTGACGGGCACAAGAGGAGACAGAGAGGAAGTGAAAATGCGGTTCACATATCGGAGTGTACAATGTGTGTGTGTGTGTGTGCCCAAAGACCAAATGCATGAAAGGGAAAGGTCAGCCGAGGTGGCAGACCTTGTGTGAGTCGGCAGCTGATCTGCATGGGGCCGTCCCACTCGCCGTCCTGGCAGGTGAGGAACTTGTAGTCGCCCTTCAGAGCGTATCCCTCGTAGCAGAAGTATTCGATGACGGTCTTCTGGGTGAGGCTGTGGCAGGGAGACGGGTGACAGCGGTAGCCCCCGTTCTCTGGCTCAGTGGGGGGGGAACACGCTGAGAAGAGGCAGAGGCGGGAGAGATTTTAATAAGCGTTGCTGCTGCCGTGTGCTGAAAGCGTGATTTTGGTTATTTCTACCTGTGGTCAGGTTTGATTCCTGTGGTTTGAATGCTGAGTGAAAGTGTTCCCTGCTGGAGCTCAAGGTCATCCCTCACGACTGGTGAAACGATACTACAGTATGTGAGATTTAACTGATGTGATATTTCACACACGCTAAACCTCTAATCGTCAAAGCCGTCTTTTGAAGAAGCGAGGGGCCATCATTCCAGGAAATGTTTTTTATCGCAAAAAGCAGTGCAAATGAATGATCCCAGTTATAACGCGTGTATAGACAGACACATTGGGCCTGCATGTGAGCATACGTGTCAAAGAGACTTCCCAACTGCTTTGTATTGGATTGAAAACTAAAAAGTACCCATCGTGATGTTCTTGTGAGCTTCGTGTCATGAATGTATTTTTGAGACTTGCTCACCGCCGCTTCGGATACAGCGTGGAGGCTGATGGGACCAGGCCCCAGAGCTGGTGCAAATGATGGCGGTGGTTCCATCCGCAGTGTAGCCGGGCTCGCAGCCATACGTCAGCAGGGTGCCCGGGGGGAAAGAGCCCCGGTTAGCTTCAGTCTGGTTTAGCAGGTCTCCGTGCAGCACGCCGGGGGGCCGCGCGCAACCTAGAGAGACAGAAACAAGGGACACCAATAGGAATCAGCTGACAGAAGAGCTTTCAGTTTGTGAACAGGCTGGCTTTATGATCGTCTACCAGCAGCAGCGTCGCGATGCTGAATCATTTCTGTGAGGTAACAAGGTCATTAAAATGCATGCAAGTAAATCGAGGATGTAAATGCGTTACTGGCCCGCTAGGGGTACAAGGACAAGTTGTCTCCACTGTTCACAGGAATCTGTCGAGTTGACAGGTTGAACTTGAATTGTTTGTTGTTTTTGCTTCTTTATTTTATATTAATTTTCTGATTATTTTGATTTCAATTTAGGATAGGAATTTATAAGCATTTTTTGCTTCTACCTATACCTTTTCAGTCTTTCTCTTTTGTATATTATATAGAATAATATTGTATTGTATTTGATTTGACTGACTGAATAAAATACACAATCAAACAAGCTGATGATTAAAACTGATTAAAGGATTGTTATTTGAAACTCGGCTGCATTTTACACAGGCAAGAGAGAAGCACTGTTTCAACGTGACCAGTGAGGTGGCGACAGCACGGAGAAAACACCTGAAGTTCCCACAGTGGAGGGACACGTCACAAAGAGCTTCATACAGATCCAATTGCTCTCCGTTATCTCCTGCTCATTAAAGTGTCCCAACCCGGTGTATTCGTCCAGCGGTGGGACGGGATGTTCAGCGAGGCTCATTTACTTTGCTCTAATGAGAGACTTGAGGCTCTCAGCCAATAAAGACAGAATGAGGCAGAGGACCGAAAGATTAATGTGCTTTGATCCACCTTCCCACGCTGCATCTGTGATGTTGCAGTGGCACGCCAGCTTCTGGTGCCAGAGTGTGTTTCATCACAGTATGGCTGGTACACACACACACACACACACACACACACGCACGAGAGAAAGCAGAGCATCTAAATCTAGCCGGCCTGACATAACATTGTAACACCTGTGTAAACTTAGACATGACAGCTTTACTTTCAGTAATACTGATCTTAGAGAAAAGTCAACATGCCAACTGTATGACTAGTTTGACCACTGATGGTTCGTCTGTGAAGGAGTTACGCAACACTTTCGGGCTTCAGTGGAAACTTTTCCATGGTTATATTTGCCTTTTGAATGACACTTTCGTGATCGACTGGAAGATCGAAACTCAGCTGTGTCGGCATGAGTTCCTACATGACACTTCAATGGGACCTGCCTCTCAGAATAGTGATCTTATATATTTAAATTGATATAAATTATTGGTTATGTTTGCTTCTTATGCTTTCACTCTGCTGCATAAGAAGACTTGTTTTATTTTTTTTGTCACTTACATTTTTTTCTTTGTTTAGTGATATAAACATAAAACAAGTACAAAAATGTCAGACATAAACATATATATACACACATATACATACATATACTGTACATATACACACACATACCCTCCCCCCCCCTCCAAAAAACAACAATAAAAAACAAAAAACAACGCCGGCACCCCCTTAATTATCTTTTACTTGTAAGTGTGTATACACCACCCTGCATCTGTATTTGCAATCCCCTCAAAACCCAAATCTGACCCCTGACTTGTTTTATTGAACTTTCTGCTGCTTTCTCTTCCAGATAAAGATAAAGAGGTTTTTATTGTCGTTGTTTTTATACAATGAAACAAACAGCAGCAATGTTGGTAGATTGGTATTATTGAAGAAAGGCTGATAACAAAGCCTTGCTTTGTGAAAAACACATTTTCCGATAAATTAAAGTCTTCCACTATTTTGTAATTTAAAAGCTTTTATTTTGAAGCAGCACAATCAGGGACTGTTAAGGTTTCATGAGCGGTGACTTAACGGGACTCAACTGTGCTCCGGCCCGGTTTCCTCCCATCTTCCCGTTGCTCTCGCTCGGGAGCAGAACCCCGGCGCAGGGATGAAGACCTATGTCTGATAAATGGTCCGTACCGCACCGAGAGCCGCACTCAATGCCAGCTAAGCCGCCTCGGCATGAGGTCTGGCTAATCGGATCTGAATGCAAGAAAGACCAAATCTTAGAGCGTAAAGGCTCGACCGTTAATCCTGGCACGATCGGATGGCATGGAAAAGACAAGTGTAGCGAAGGCCTAAAACCATATGAGCCATTAGGTATTAAATAATAAAATACGTGTGTCATAATAAGATTTATCGGTGCATCTTATCTGATTCATCACACTGAATTATACAATCAACGCACAGTGGTTTCTCTCAGTAACGAGGCCCGAACATCAGTACATTTAAAAACATCCCTGCAATAGAGAACTAGAACGGGCACTCGGTAGAGCGCATACCTTCGCAAATCACAAGATTGGGGATTGAATTATGAACATTTTGGCATTAGTTGCATGCCAAATGGATAAAAATTGACCGCGCTATGGTAAAAAGAAGATTTTGCCCTTTCTTGACCTTGACCTTTGACCCGATCGATCCCTAAATCTAATCAAATGGTCCCCGGATAATAACCAATCATCCCACCAAATTTCATGCGATGCGGTTTAATACTTTTTGAGTTATGCGAATAACACGCATACAAATAAATAAATAAATACACGGCGATCAAAACATAACCTTCCGCATTTTCAATGCGAAGGTAATAAAGAATAAAGAACACTTACCACCATCGGCCCTAATGCACCACATGGCTCATTAATTAATCTTTGGTCTGAGTATTTATAATCATATTAGCCATGGTCCATTGCAGGGCCTTATCGCTCGCTTGACATAAACAAACAGCGCAGCAACAACAACCGGCCACTTCATCTCTCCTCTGTGTGTTTGGAGATGGGAAGAGAGACGATTTCCAACATCTTCTAATCTCCGGGAAGGATTGTCGCTCCAAGCTGGCAGCACAAGATTAAAAGCAAACACTCAAATGTGAGAGCGCCTCCTCACACGAGCACACAAACACATTCAACACCTACAGAGACACTCCGAGGGCTGTGGGACGCCAACCGGTGCGATATTGAATTCAGACGCTTTCTACAGGTATACTATACAACTAACGGTTGTGTTACAACTCCTGCTGAAGGTTCTACTGAACCTCAATCTTTCTCTCACAAGATACTTTGTTATAGGGCTAGAACTCATTATTATTTCTTATTATATCTTCTGGATTCATTATTTGGTCTCTAAAATGTCCGGAAGTAGTGAAAAGGGGTCATTACCCAGACGTTAAATTACTTTTATTAACCATTATAAAAGAGTCGTTGAGGAAAAAGTCCCCTCTGAGAAGCTGGGAACAAAGAGTTGTTGTCATTTAAAGTACTTAAACACATAAAACATTGATACAAAAATGCAGCCAGATTAATTTTTAGGTCGCTAGACTAAGTTAACTAACCGACTAATCATTTCAACTCGAGCTAGCGGTTACATGATTACCAGACAGAATAAAGAACGTGAAGCTTTAGGCATAAAAACAAAATACGGCATGTCAAAGCACCCATTAAAAACTAAATTACAGCAACTACTTTAAATCATAAGCCCTGTAAACCAAAGCATTATATTTTGTAGTTCAGTGATTTAGCGGTGAGATGTAGAGAGCCCCATTGGCAGATCAACTGTATTGATATTAATAATTGATTACAGCCACATCAAAGAATCTGGTTTAATGACTCAAACAGGAGCTGAGGGACAACACGCACGCAGGCCGGCGTGTGAAAGCAGAGTCACTCTCTCTCGCTCACACACACGCAGGGCGCGTCACTCGCGTGCAGAAACACGATCTGCACGCCCACATTTCAGGACGCCATTGGACACCGTGACCTGGGCAGTTGTTCGCGGAGCGACTGAAGGCCCTCCGAGGAGGAGATGCTGTGAACAGAGGTGCTCAAGGTGATGCATCGATGACCCGTGGTTGGGAAGCAGCAGGGGACCAAAACACTTGAGGACAATAGCTCCCCACTGACATCAGGACGTCTCTGCAGCTTTCGCCAGGAACTGAAAACACATCTTTTAGATAGATAGATAGATAGATATGTACTTTATTAATCCCCAAGGGGAAATTTGTCGTAACAGTAGCAGCACCAATAAACTAAACACACAAGAATAAAAAATAAAATATAAAAAACAGGGATGAAAGATAAAGATTTATACAAGAAGTATACTAAGTAAAATATAAAATAAAATATATATGTATCTATACAACATATATGCATACACAATACAATACTAATGACAAATTAAATTAAATATAAAAATATTAAATATAGACAGTGTGCAAAATGCAAAGTGTGTGTATGTGTGTAGTGTAAATGATCCGACTATATCTGGATTAAAACACAGATTAGCACTTCAGTGGCTCTTAAATAGCTCTTATTGTGGTACTTTTGTAGTTCGACTATGCTGAGGAAATGTTACTTCCTGCATTCTTGTTGTTCTTAGTTTGTACTCTCGGTTGAATGCACTTATTGTAAGTCGCTTTGGATAAAGGCGTCTGCTCAATGACATGTAATGTAATAATGTAACAATAGCTGCGAGCCAACTGCCACCGTTATGATCTTTTGTGGTGCGCAGGAGGCAGTAAACACAACGGCAGAAGACAGATGAGTGGCAACGGCATTCAGCGACTGGTTTTCAAAGGCTTTCTTATCTGCAGTATTGTGTCCAAAATAACGGCATGTGCACGCAAAGTACTTATATGAATTTTCATATCAACAGCTAGTTATAGAATAGTGTTTTTAAATAACAAATAGGAAGCATTTATTTACAACAATGGACATTTAAAACGAAGGCAGGCCAGAGTAAACACTGGAGGATAGGAAATAGTAATGAGTGATGGAAGAGTGTAAACACTGCAGGGGAACGAACACACAACGTGATCCGGCTTCACTCAGAGACACAACATGTGCTTTAGTTGCAAAAACACACAATTGGACAGGCCAGTGGTTCTTGGAGCGTCAAAGCAAATCTACTGTCGTTTACAGTGTTGTTGAATCGATAAGGAACTGCTTTGCGTCAGCGCGAAGCAGGAGTCGGAGTTAAGCTTCACCCTCTCTCGGGTTAATTATTATAGACGGATGAAGTCACAGATGTCAATGAACTCAGGTCTCAACGAACATTGAAGCCAGTAAAATGTCTATTTTGAATCTCAAACAGAGCAGACTCTCCTCCTCATGCCAGGAAAGCCTCGAGCTGCATGTACAAACCAGCCGGCTCCGCACTAGTTTTAAAAATGCAACTTGGATCTACTGAAACTTCCACTAGTACGAGTGGTACGGTGGTATTGTGAAATTCCACTACAAGCCTTTACCTGCTGTGAAACGCACACAGCCAGGTACTGCATGACGCGGAAGAGCACACAGTGCACCTCCCATATTGGACAATGTAAATGTCAAGTTTTTAATCATAGTGCATCTTTAACTTTTAATGTTTTTAAGCCAATATAACAAGGTTGGTAAAATATAAAATAGATCATCTAACACATTCAGCTGGATATTGGCAGCAGTAATAATAACAGAAGCTAACATAAGACACTAATATACCAGTGCGTCGATGGGTTATGTTACTATGCTGGTCCTAATGTCATGTTTTATTAGTCAACTACTAAATGCTTCAAGCAACAGAAACGCAACCAACAACAACATTTCTAAATTTGTTTTTTATTTCCCAAACAGATATGCCAAACATATTCTGGTTCAGCTTCTGTGAGAAATTCTGCTCTTCTTTGTCACAGATATTAGTAAACTGAATATATTTGAGATTAAAAATATTTGTTTAACCCTTGTGTTGCCTTAGGGTCATTTTGACCCGATTCAATATTTAACCCTCCTGTCGCCTTCGGGTCATTTTGACCCGATTCAATGTTTAATGTCGGTGTTCTTTCGCGAGTCAACAAACAAACATAAAGTACCTCAAACTTAAACTTGGAAAACAATATTAATTCTAATAATTTTCTGGAGATTTTAATAGCTGGGGTCATATTGACCTCAAGGGTAAAATATGTTAGTAAATGTAAAGGTAACAGGAGGGTTAAACATTGAATCGGGTCATATTGACCCGAAGGCGACACAAGGGTTAAGAAAACATAACATCGAAAACAAAATTAATTGCAGCTCGAAACTGTATTTGGCATTTTAGGTGCAACCAACAATGCATTAGAACGAGATAAACACGAATGAACACACAGACTTCCCCGGCATACGACATCCCAGAGAATATAACTCATTGCTCATTCATCTAAACAAAAGGAAATGAAGACAAAAAATGAAAAGATAAAGACATAAAAGTGTTTTTAAACTTGGAGATGGGAAGAATTCAAATTTAAAATCACTCTCACAAGAAGTCAGAGTTGCCTCACGTGGAGCAGGAATACGAGACAGATATTTGAATTTCTTAAAAATGAAGAAAGGTGCGGTTACCAAGTAGCGAGGGGAGTAATCGACAATTTAAAAAAAAAAGAGATACTGACAGGACAAGATAGGAATCATCAAATAGACGAGCAGAAAGAGAGAGGGTTGGGGCAGAACCAGCGTTGGCATCAAGGAGTGCTGTGGCCTCGAGCAATGACGAGGCAAAACGAGACGTGTCGCGGCAGGTCGACCAACACTTCCGTGAGCGAGGGAGAGGCTCCGCACGCCAACAATGGGAAGACACGGAACATACCACGCTGCGGGTCGAGCTCGCGCAAACGGAGACACCCTGTGACGGAAAATAAGGAATAACGTTCGGCATCCAGAGCTGGGAGAACGGTCTAGATTAATAACCGTGCTGTCGCTCCCTTTTCCATCGCCCTCTCTGCCCAGACTGAATATTGGCTTTGAAAAATCACAGAGGAAAAAAAAACACACACGATACGATTAAAGCACAAAGCTAAGGCCAGAGTGGTTTTCGGCACGCCATGTTTTGTGCTGATGAGGAAGGGAATGAGTCGGTGAAACACAAGCTGCTCGCCCACTGGTCTGGTGGAAAGAGAGTTTCCTCGAGGAACGTAGAAAACAATAATGACTAAAACACAAAGTCACAGGTGACTTGTGAGGGAACGGGCGAGTGAGCAAAACACACAAGAATTTAATGTGTTCAAGTATATTTCAGATCATCCCATGAGTTGAACAGAGCCTCTGATTTGTGATTTGCCAGAGAGTTAAATGAAGTGGACATTCAACCTGCTAGAAGAGCCGATCAAAAAACATCATCGTTAAAAGGATGGAGAGAACCAGGGGAGGACTGGGCCAGGACAGAACGCCCATGAGGCGGCTCGCTAACCCCCAAACCAGCGCCTTGAGGCTGCACTGGAGGAGACTCGGGCTATGGGGGGGGGGGGGGGCGTTGAAATCCCATGCCTTGCTCTGATGTGCCTGGCTGGCTGTGAATATCTGCTTTCCCCCCCATCTGTTACGCATGACACTCGCCCACTAAGAGCTGCAAGGGGGGTGGATTGAGGAAAACATGGGTGGGGGGGTGGGGTGGGGGGGGGGGGCAAGGCTTTTAGCCCTCTTTGCTCAGGCAAATTAAAATTGTAATTATCCTCTATTACAAGCTGGGAGCGCTCTTAAGCAGATCAGAGAGTGATGACTTCTGCAGCCAGCTGTTTGGCTGCTCTACAGAACAACAGGCCATAAACAAGTGTGTGTCAAGAAGAAGGGGAATTTACGTGCGTGCGTGTGTGTGTGTGTGTGTGTGTGTGACAAATGTATGCTAAAGGGGGAGTTGTGCGTTTGGATTAGAGCTAAAAAGCAAGAGGATGATGATGCTCTCTTTGCGCTGGCACATTTGTTTTGTTCCTTCGTAAGCCTCTCGCCACGTCCTCTGTTGTTTTCGATATCGTCGCTGTCATTTTTGGGCTGGGGGTGTTTTTGCGTTTTGCCACGCTCCTGTCTCCCCCGCTCATCCATGGGATTTTCTTAGCCAAGCTGTTGTTATCAGAGTGCAGTACAGCCCACAGAGCGGTCGTGTTGGAAAGACGAGGAGTCGTCACAACTCATTCCTGCCATCAGAGGATAGTCGTTGATCAAAAGGTCCTGAGTTTCAAAACATAGCTGATCAATAAAGGCACAGCTGACAGTGAAGTTGAGGACAGGACATGGGGAGAGGAGAGAGGGGAATGGCATGCAACAAATGAACGGCAGTAGCAGATTAACAGAACAAACAGAAATGATTCACTGGTAAAAATTAAAAAAAGACATGTTTAATATAATAGTTTCAGATTTATGGTATTAAAGTGAATATATTTGGAGTTTGGACAAACATTTGAAGACGTCTCCATTGGCTCTGGAACTTATAAGGGACTTGTTATTTAACAATTTGCCAACATTTTATCAGCAATAAATAATAGAAACAACTGTCAGAGTAGCGCCATACGGATCCAATAGCACCACAAACTGCAGCCCTAAACATTATCATTCTGTTAAATCAACAAAAACTAAACCTTCATGGAGGCATGATTTATTTCAGGATTGTTGTATTAGACTGTCGACTGCATTAGTTTTAGCTCAGTGTGCATGAGTAACATACATGTTTGAAATCATTTATATTGCTGGTTGTAACTTTCATTATTTATTACATTACTTTTTTCATTCAGCATTTAATCAAACAATTTCCGAAATCCAAATCATCCCCAAACCCAAAGATATCCAATTTATAGTCAAATGATACATAGAGGAAAGCGGAACTTTTATTTATTTGATTAATTGATTGAAATGATGAAAT
Organism: Pseudoliparis swirei; assembly: GCF_029220125.1. Lineage (NCBI taxonomy): Eukaryota > Metazoa > Chordata > Actinopteri > Perciformes > Liparidae > Pseudoliparis > Pseudoliparis swirei. The sequence continues at coordinate 14,901,063 of NC_079399.1, read as the reverse complement.
CTGGAATAACGTGGACTCCCAAATCCCAAATTCTGTGCGACTAGATTGCTGTGTAGTCCGATACACAATTTGAGAGTTTAATTCACAGTACTGCAGCATGTGATCCTGTATAAGAGCAAGCTTCCTGCACTCACTTTCATTCTTTCACACATATTTGAACTTCACAGATGAGCCTTCAGTGAGAGACACTTCACACAGCACGAGGTGACACAACTGGTGGGAGACGCAGGCCGTAACGTAGCGCGCCGAATGTCTGGCTGAGCGATACTAGCAGAGTCATCTTCTGCAGTGCGTGATGCTAGAACACTGACACACACCAACTCATTTCTGCTTTCATATTCTGCAGGGTTCTTACACATTTTGACCGATGGATTTCCATGACTTTAAACCAAATTTCCATGACCAAACTGAAATCTCGGTAAAAACATGAACAATTTAGAACATTGTGCGTATTGAGAGCGTACTCCGGCTTATGTTTTGAGCGTTTTTCTTTAAAAAACATATTAATTATTTCAAACTCGGCGTAAATGAACATGTGATTATAAAAAATTTCCATGACTTTTCCAAAACTTTTATGATTTAAGTTTTTTCCATGACTTTTCCAGGCCTGGAAATGACTATTTGAAAATTCCATGACTTTTCCAGGTTTTCCATGACCGTACGAACCCTGATTCTGTCCTCTCAGAACAGCTGGTAACTGACTCAAGAAGAAAACTGAAGCAGATTTTGTTGAACAAGGCTAAAGGTTATGTGAAAGAAAATGAGAAGGGAAAAAACTGGACTACTTTTGGGCAGAAAGAATGCAGAACAAAGCTGAAACCACAAAGCATGACACACTTTCTTTCTTTTTTAAAGTGTCGTTCCATCTCCAGGGCCTCTGGGGGCTGGTGGAGAGACACAACTGAGGGGGATCTGGGATGAAGTGGACGAGGAACAGGGTGAGGGCGATGCCGGCTCACTTATACAACAGCCCAGGTCCACACAGGTACCGGCCGACAGGTTCACCACTGTGCTGAGTGAAGGTTGCAAGTGTCCCATGCAGCTTTTTAATAACAGCAGCGTTGTGTTCCTGAAATCCCATCTGTGTTAATGCGTGTGAAGGGTTAGGACCCAGGGGTCGGGAACCTATGGCTCGCGAGCCATATATGGCTCTTTCGGTGACGGCATATGGCTCCCAGACAATTTTGAGTTAAAAAAAAAAAAAATCTCCGACCGCCACCCTGTAATTTTCTCTATCACGCCAGATTACAGCAGAAGTAATTTACGGTCGCTTTCTTAAAGAGCACGTCTTTGTTCTTTTATTAAACTAAACAGCCGTCTGTTATTGATCGTCTCTACACAACAGCATGTCATTTCTAAAAAAAAAAAAGTCACCTGCACCCACCTAGCATCATGCAGCACCAGAAGTCGCATTAAAATTATACATTAAAAATACTATATGGCTCTCAATGAAATATATTTGGCTTTTATGGCTCTCCCAGTCAAAAAGGTTCCTGACCCCTTGGTTAGGAGTTAGACAGACCAGTGACTAACAATGTCATTTCTACAGTAAATTGGATTTCTGGTTTGCCAGAAAGTTAAACATCTGTGGGCTCTCAAAAGAGAACTTCCAGAGAACTTAGTCGTCGATTTGTTTCTTCCTGCAGCTGCAACACACAGCGACAAACACACACACACACACACACACACTGCATGCACCCAGGGTGACGGAAGCCTCTCAACAGACGGACACATCCTCACTCTCCCCACCCGTTCCTCCCCGGCTGCTGCGATGCATTTAGAAAGCCACGCGTGCTGCCAACACAGCCCATTGTCTCTGCTGGCGGAGGGGCGGGGCACAGCGACCGGTGTGAGCAGCGCGCCTCTGAATAGGACAACAGACAACTTTGCATTTGAAGGGTTAAATATGTATGAGAGGCCAAAGTGGGCAGAGGGCGGGGGATATGTCACCATTGTGTGACCCTCCTTCCAAAGCCCTAAGACCCGAGCACACCTCGAGGAGCAGATGGGTGACAGTGAGCTCCCCCTTCGCTCCTCCATCACCCTCGCTGTTGAGGACAGCTGGGAGGCAGACATTCCTTCTTCTCAGCTTTCAGAGGAAAACAAAAGAGTGTGTGGGACCCCTCCTACAAGCACGTGCATGTGTTCAGACACACACACACACACACACACACTCCTACCCTAGAAAACTGTCAATGCAACCGTGGGCTGATCATATTTCAGCAGCCCGGACGAGCCACCCAGCAGATGTAGAAGGTGTTGAAGGTGAAAGTCAGGGAGATAATCCCAAAACTGGCGCAAGTACCAGTATTTTAAGTCCGTCGAGAGTTGTAATAGTATGGATTTTTTTTAAAACTGCGGTAAGACCAGGGCTTAGTCTGCAGCTGGTGGATCTCTACCTGCACGCTTTGCACTTGTGTCGCGTACAGGTTCACCGAAAGAGCACGACACATACGGTCCAACCGGCAACGTGACGGCTGGGGAAGGGAAAGCCACTTTAAAATGGGAGCAGTCGTCTTGGACAATTCATAACAGGAATAAGGATACGTGGCTGTGGTGATTTATCCCCGCAGGACAAAGAGGCAGGGGGGGAAAGAGTGACGTCGGCCCACGCCTTGCATTACATCTCCCATGAATTAACAATGCAGCCACTGTTGCAGCAATCATCCCCGTGACACAGTCCAACTGAACTCCAACAGAGCAACGGCTCTCGCAAGTCACCAGGAGCAAATGGCAGCACGTGAATAACCTCTCTGCTGCTCTGCTGGGAGCCGTGGTCTGCTGGTTGTCGTCAACAGAGGGGTCTTACACGTCGACATGCTCGGTGTTCTAAAAGGAAGAGCAGATACCGCAGGTGTACTTACGTTGATAGCATTGGTTATACTTCAACGTCTGATCCGTTTCTGAATCTTTTCTTGCTCAACTGCTGCTCCGAATGAACGCCACCGTGAGCGAGTGAACGGCACAAAGCAGCGAAGCACATCCACGCATCAGCGTTAACTAGCCAGCGTGTAAGATGCTAAACATCCAAAAGGACTTTGATGTGGAGGTACCCACCTACTGGCGTCACTATGTTAGTTCTGCTGAAAACAGTAGAAACGGTGGCTCCACCTGCATGTGGCAGAGACTCAACCTTTCCCCCATATCAAGTTCCTTGGAAGCTATATGAGCCTCAACAAAGCAAGCTACGTGAAGAACAGTGGGACAACGCCTCGACTGAAACCCTCACATTGTTACAATAGATAAGCAAAACAATTCTGCTATGGAAATTCACGTCATTTAACATTTGTTAAACTACTGCTCATTATTATGGGGAACATATAAGGCAGGCACGCGCACAGACACTTTGGGGGGCAGGTGCTCAAACCAAAAAAAAGGGCACCCATCGGCAAAATGATTTTTATATTGATCGCTGTAACTTGAAGTTAGCAAGTAATTGAAACACATTGTGTCGTGAGAAGACATGAAAGCTCAACAAAATGAAATGTTTTCTATTAACAATTACAATTAGTTATTATTTACAAAATGATAGGAGCGAGAAATGCCATATAATAAACAAGTTACTGACCTCGACCGCTCGGTCATGCCGTGAAATATCAAACCTCTGTAAAAAAGTTACAAAGCCTCAGTCTGATATTTCCCCATGACCTCACTCTGGGTTAGTTATTACAAGTGTTGTTTACCTTCGCATTGAAAATGCGGAAGGTTATGTTTTGATCGCCGTGTATTTATTTGTATGCGTGTTATTCGCATAAGTCAAAAAGTATTAAACCGAATCGCATGAAATTTGGTGGGATGATTGGTTATTATCCGGGGACCATTTGATTAGATTTTGGGATCGATCGGGTCAAAGGTCAAGGTCATGAAAAGGTCAAAATCTTCTTTTTACCATAGCGCGGTCAATTTGTATCCAATTGGCATGCAACTAATGCCAACATTTTCATAATTCAATGCCCAGTCTTGTGATATGCGAAGGTATGCGCTCTACCGAGTGCCCGTTCTAGTTTTTCTTGCGTTTACTCTTTTCACTCTCTGCAATGCTCATACAAGATTGATCTTTGGAAAACTGGAACAGACAAAACAAAGAGAAACATACCACATAGAACAATGTGGTACAAGCATGTCGGGCCGAAATTCTCACAAGAACTCAAATAAATGCCCCGTCGGATATCAAAACACATTTGGGGGGACTTGATGACAGTCATTTTTATTCTTAAATGCTGATGAATGAAAAAAAAAAAAGGGGCTCCTGCAGAAAGGGCCCTTTTCTCATCCAGGGCAAAAGGGCTGGTGCTTGAGCACCACTAGGGCTCTATCTGTGCACCTGCCTGATATAAGGTCCCGTTTATTTCGCCGGCTAGACTTGCAACACAGTGAGCGGTTTGTGGGCTTAGACGCAGATATAAAACTCCATCATGCGGAGCCTGGATGGAGCTGCTGCTGCCAGCATATAAAAAGCACAATAACGTCACATACGCTCTTCAGTAACTTGGAGCCGTGTGAGTGTGAGAGGAAGCACAGCACAATAAAGTTGTTGACTAACACATACTGAAATACATGTTGCAACTTGGAAGTCTTCAAGCATCGAGTCAACAAATACGGCACGCGCGATTTCAACTGTGAAATGTAGTTACAAATAATCGAAATGGGTTACTCAAGTCCATCTACGGTATTTTTCAATTGAGTACACATTCAACGCTTAACTTTTATTAATCTACAGCTCCATAGAAATAGATATAAGAATGAATATATGGAAGACAGATGCACCCTTCTCCTAAATCCTGACACAATTATCCAAATGGACTCCAGGGTAGCCTGGACAGATACCGTCGCCGTTTGGCTGCTGCTTGTTACAGAGTGCCGTTTACAGATGATGTAATAAGGACAGGAGGGCATTAGAGTGGAGCGAAGCCAACTGGCCACTAAACATCTCGACACTCCATCTAATGGACTGGATTCAGATTGAGAGATGAGACGAGACAGAGCAAAAACTAAAATTCGCCCTCCCATTCAGTAACTGTGTCCAGTAGCTACGTCCAGCTTTTTAATTCTGCCGATTGCATTCCTGCTTCGGAAATCATAAAGCGATGTTCATTTGTGAGACGATTATCTTGCAGAACAAAACGTGTAAGAATCCACTCTGGTAAAAGAGAAAGTAGCCATATACACCACCCATAACAACAAGAAACACGGGTGCAGCAGGATAGCACAAGTCCAGTAATGCCACATTTACAATGTCCCGTATTGAGGCATGTTCGTATGCATCTCCACTCACAATGTGCATTCCTAGCAGAGGAGAACCACGCAGACCAGTGGCATGACCGTTGCTGCCCTTGACCGAGTTGCTGTACTAATCTGATGGCCGTGCAGGCAGATAAAAGGAAAGCAGTGAGGAGCTATAAAGTACTTTAGTAGTTGCTGTCCAACCTGATCATTTCTGCCATTTGGAGTTGTAATCTATGTTTTAGGATAGTGCTAGTGCAAACCAAAATGTAATGCCACTTCACATTAAAAGCATAGAAACAGCATGAGAGCTTTATTGTGAAGCAGCTACAGTAAGATTTATTCGGCACCAACGTTAGCGAAATAAATGCTATCTCCTTGATATATAAGGCTGTCTTTCTGCGCCTTTTGTCGGCTTTTTTTTAACATTTTCCCAGTGTTATTGGATGGAAATGATAAATGACACATAACACTGGTTGGATGAATGCACCTCGAGCCTTAACATGGTCATCAGGATACCAACTATTGCACTTCTCTACTGTTGTATAGAAAACCATTCATGTCGGGCCTGCGTCTCGACCACGTTGCTCATCGTCTGACACAGTGTGGTTGCATCAAACGCCGTGCAGCATGTGTGTGGGATGCTCGGTGCCTTGTGGGTAAACTGATGGACTCGTTTGAACAGGATGCTGCTGTTGAATAATGGTGTTTAAAAAAAATTAACCCACAATCTTTCAGAAAAACATATGAAGGAGAGGGGAAAAGCAACAAGAGAAAATGAAGAATATGGGTGACGGAAAAGTCAGACATTAAAAAATGTATGTCTGTGGTATGATATTAAGAAGACAGCTCGTCAATGAGAATACAAACCTCTAAAAGTACAAAGATGGTCTAGAACAGATTAAAAGGAAGAAGAAAAAACAAAAATACAAGACTGTATGAAAGAACAGAAGCAGATCCAACAGAAGACAGGAGAGGCTGGGGGATATATTTAGCAGCTCATTAGTCAGAGATGTCCTCTACTCAGCAGGCTGGTCCCTCAGATGGGGCCCTTTGGAAATCATTATGACCGCCTGCTGCTTCAGACAACCACACACATTTCACCGAAAAACAATTTGCAAACGGCCTCTCCTCTCCCCGGCCTCATTGTAGCATCAAAATAATCCTCAAGTTTTACAGAGAGGCTTAAGAAGAAAGTGTTAAACAATGCAAAGTAGCGTGGTGTTTTTTCTTATACAGTCACTGCCCCAGTTGTCATTTCATTCACAGCATTAGCATGACAAATAACCAGTCACAGAGTCGTTACGCAAGCTTGTATGTTATCAGATTCAACCGGTGCTGTGCCTGGTTGCTGCCAGTGCCGCCACTTCCTTCTTTGACATTCATTAACCTTTACAATACATCACCTGTCACCAGAGGCGCTGTGAAGCTCACACTAATCTCGGCCATCTGGGATCAACAGTTGACTTGAAAAAGTAAACTAAATGCTCTCGTGTCGCCTGTCCACACACCAGAAGTGTATTCGTTTGTATGTCGAGGTAGTTAAAAGTTTCCCTTTAGGGCCCGGTTGGGTGTGTGAGTCGTTGAATGACACGGGGTGAGAGCCGAGAGTGACGGCTCAAGTGATAAACACAGGGAATGAAAGAGAAAGGCTGATGGACTCAACCAGACTGCTGCTAATGCGCTCTGGCCTCCCCGAGCCAATGGCTGGAGAGTGAGACAGAAGAACACAGCCCTCTTCCAAATGTGGCTGTGCAGTGCTACACACACACACACACACACACACACACACACACACACACACACACACAACAGACACACTAATTGCAGGCTAGTGATCTAGTGGCGCTGCAGCTTGCTATGGTTTGGCCTGTGGATCCCCCCCCCCCCACCCTAAAAGACCTCTTTGTTCTCACATTTCAGAAAGGAGTCAGTAGCCAGCGATGAATTGCTTTTCTCCAGCCTGCCGAGCTAACAGGACTTCAGGGGACTATTCTGACCAGTTAATTGTCCAGGACCCATTGTTTCCCTCCCTCGAGCTGCACCGTTTGGTCACACAGGCGATCTCGCAAACTTTGCGCGAGGGCTGGAAATCAACAGCGTGCCGACAGACTCGCACACATTAGTTTGGCGACAGAAAGCAACGCGTTTCAAAGACTACGCAGCCGGTTGAAGACGCATGAAGTCGGGCAAGGCTTATTCAGAAATTCCCCTCTGCGGTCAGAGCAATGACGCTAAGCTAGCCACTGGAGTCGACTCTGTTATTAACAAGAAAACAGGGAGTTGTTGAATCTTTTTCCTTGAACTCGGCTTTTGAGACGACACCCTCGTGTCCTTGGGTCGGACCGCCGCCGCGATGCAAGACCTGCCACAACAAGAAGGAATCCGACCGCACAATAGGCCCTCATCAGGTGGAGAAAAGTGTATTCAACTCAAGCCAAGAATAGACGACAATCGATTGTGGAAATCAAAACATGAATCCCAGAGGAAATAAGAAGGGCAGCTCTCCGCTCTTCCTCGTGCTCTCCTCCCCCTGCTCTTGACTTGACCCTCTATGACTCCACTTTTCTTCCAGACCGGGGGAGCCATTTCCCATTCTCACACACGGACGTACATAAACGTCACCACCACACAGCAGGCTGGTTTGTGGGAGTCTTCTGGTCCTCGCTGGCACTTTCCTGTACAGCTTTAACTCAAGAGACAATGGGTTTTTAGGCGGCATCGTTTATCTGTTAAAGTGGACCCTCAAGGACGGTCCAAGTCTTTATGCCTCCTGACATATAACACTGTTAGAGCAGAAAACACGGCATGTGATCCAGTGATTGGACCCTTTTTGTTCTTCCGAGTTCCCATCTTCATTACCATGTCAGTTCTGACTCACTGTCTAGGCTCACTGAAAGGAATTGACACCATATTAGGAACTGAGCTCGATGCAGCCGGCATTCGTGGGAAGTTCAGACCGACTCAGAAAAGACATGAAACTGCTAATGTTTGCACTGTGCCCTAAAAAAAATCCTCCAGACTGATGCCATTTATCTTCTGCATACGCAAAACCCAGAGTACGGCGTTGTTGCCGTGTTTACGGCTTGAATGCAGAGGATGTTTTGTTCAGCATTTCAGCTTTTGAAACAATGTGCTAGATCATTAACACGGATGTAATCAAACGCAGTGATCACACGCACACATTTGAGGCAGCCGTTTACATTAGCTGAGAATCTTGTTTACAATGAACAGCTGAACGACAGATTTTTTAAAAAGACGTGGACTGTGATTGCATCTAAAAATACTTTTAATCTAAAGGCTTGGTGACTTCTCCCTAACTGAGCATATTAGCAGGTTTTCTGTTCTTTGTAAAGATAAACTGCAGCAGCTCAAAGCTTTTCCTTTCTCTGATCAAGAAACCAAAATTGGTTTGCCGTCCATCATCCTGTCTCTGCAGCTTGTCACTTAAAGGTCAAACGCCTAAAGAAATCTAAAATAGAGGTCTGATGCCGCCGTGTGCCGTTTCTGGCGTTTAGAGCTTTTGGTCTCGCATGCAAATGCTGCACAGAATATATCCTGAGCATCTATTTCTATTCATACAGCACACTGCTATTTGTCTGAGTCTGGAATGAGCCTGTCAGCAGTGATGAAATTCCATATTCATGATTTCCAGAGCAATCGCCATCCCTGGAACACATCAAGGGATCACCGATATAAAATATGTATGCCACGCGAGCAGCAGGCCGGTGAACAGGAGAACTAATAGCATGACCGCTTTAAAGCTTTAAGAGGAGTACCTCACCTTTAAGCATCTTTGAGTACTATGAAAAGCGCTATAGAAATTGTATGTATTGTTATTATTATTATACATTTTGAATTATAGATTTTATTGCACACTTCCATGTTGTAAATGCTGACATTTATTTCCTGGTTGTTTCAGTATTCAACATAGCTGTAGTTGCATGTTTTTCATACATCCGTTGTACGCAGTTTATATTCATGCATTCTTATCAATACGCATTAAAGTGTCATCCCTTTTTTCTGTGCTTTTTTTCTGTGTCGCTTGTGATGTGGGATTAAATATGTATGTCCACACTACAGTACCTGAATCAGATATCTGAAATAATGTACAGGTTAGGTAAAAAGTTTTAAATAGTTACATGCTATTTTAATTTTAAAAAGTAATTCAGGAGAGCAAATATCAAAAGCGTGACACCATTTGAAGACCCAGAACTATTGAACTGCGAGTCAGGCGAACGCTGCCGCGTCCTTCCACTGTCAGTAAGTTATGTTAATTCACCCTTATGACAACACTCAGAGCCAACCTTTGTGTTGTTGACAGCTCACTCAAAGCACTGCCTCGAATTTTCCATTACATGCGTGAAATCTAGCTCAATTACAATGTATAATTCCGGTGGTACAGGTATCAATAAGAAAACAACAGAAGATATGTATTCATAAAAGGTTAACATTATTGTGTGCGTTATCCAGGCGGATTCATTAAAGCATTTAATGAGATGGCATTTAAACATGCCAGTGGAAATAGTCAACTGATGGAAGAGAACTTCCTGTCCTCTTCCACCAGTTGACTGGCAGTCCTAAGGCACAGGTGCATCATAGGTACTGACAATAAATTCCAAACAAAACAATGCGTCCCTATGGGTTGCACCAACTGTAATGAACATGGTCGATACAGGGTCTGTCTTTTGACACCGTATCACATAATATTGTTGTACAACCTGTTTCTGTATGTAATATCTATAACATCCACAAGTAATCAGAGTATGAGGAGCTCACATATACAGTACACAGAGCGTGTGGGCTGGTGTAGGTGTGCGAGTGTGTTGGATGCAGAACGTGAGCGTGGTACTCGTCCCTCTGGGCTTTACATGAATCATGTGTATTACATAAGAGTTTAAGTGAGAGAGAGAGAGAGAGACTTGGCATCAGCAGTGCCCTCCCCCTGTCCATCCGCCCATCTCTCACATACCTAATCCTTCCTTTCCCATTTCTCACACACATTCCTTTATTAAAGGCATTAGAGAAACTTAATCAATTAAAGCTCTAAAAACACACACAGTTACTTATTCACACACACAACACAGTCTGCATCCACTCTGTGGCAAGGACATCTGGCACATTTCACAAGCTGGCTATGTGAGAGGAGTGTGTGTGTGTGTGCGTGTGCGTGTGCGTGTGCGTGTGTGCGTGTATTTGTGTGGGGGGGAGGGGGACTGGAACATTGGATGGCTGAAGTGAGAGGAAAGCTGGCACACGTGAAGGGGTTCAACGAGTACATGCTATAAACATTGTATTCCTTCAAAGAAGAAGAAGAAAAAGGACACCGTTTCCTTTGGTGGCTGTGCTCCCTGTGGTTACTTCAACTTCCAAGTGTGAACCAAATTTCCCTCCAACAATCAAATCAATCTATAAACCTGATAGCTGAAAAAGTAGATTATAATACATCAAAATGACTAATGAAGCCATTTGTATTAATCCTTAAAAATACGATGTTTGATCTTCTTTATCGTTTGAATTTGCGCGGATCTGATCTGTGACACGGGCCAATTCGTGAGTGTTACGATCCGTCGCTAGCCATGATAAAAGCTCTCAGAGGACACTAAATGTCATCGCTGATTAAAACCTTATGACAGTAATGTGACCGCAGACAACATCATCTCTCCATTTCACTCAATAGATGAAGGAGCGGTTGTGGCTCATTAGGGCAGTGAATGGATTCACAGAGGGGGGGGGGGGGGTTGGGCTCTCAGCTGCCGCTCAGAGGCAGCGCCACCTCAGAGCCACGGGTAGAGGAAGCCAATTCAATAACTAACCTCAATCAATTCACAAGAGATGGGCAAAGATAGCAGTTTAGTCAACATGTGTCACATGGGAGCGGAGACGGAGAGAGAGAAAATGTGTGTGATGCGCGTCTCCATCTCACCTGATGCGTGGCCATTGGGGAGCAGGGTGAAGAGGAGGAGGAGCGCGGCGGCAGCCAGCCTGTGGGCTCGGACGGAGGAGGAGGAGGACGGGGCTCTCGTCTGAAACGCTACCATTCCATCGCACATCTTCCCCTCCGGCGACCAGCGAGAGTCCTCTGCGGCTTAACCTGTCCGGGCCACATGGAGAGGGAGGGATGGAGGGGGAGGGGGGACGCGGATTACTATCAACATTCAGCGAGGATTATGTAACCAAAAGCAACAGAGAGTGAGAGAGCTGTACACTAAGCGAGAGAGAGAGTGACAGAGCCGTCCCTGCATGTCATCGGGTAACGGCTGCTTTCCTGATAATAACAACGGCGTGAATGACTCCAGGTGCATTTCCTTCCGAGTTCCTCTGATCTCCCCTCGAATCCAAACGTTTTGCTCTGCCACAAGATCTAACTGAATCAACCAGCCATGACGCTCTGCCGCAGATGATGCAACGGATCTGCTGATGAGGCAGGAGCATTATGGGTAGAGAGGCTGAAGGTGTGCGAGAGCCAGAGCTTCAATAAATCGAGGACTCCCTGGTGTCGGGCCATTAGCAAACCTTTAAAGACGTGTTAGTTAATTTATTGGTCCGTTATTAGTTTGTAAATACATTTATAAATGTACATCCGCTAAAAAGGTTTGTAGCAGGTATTCCTCAAATGTATTTATTAACGTGTTTCAATAACGACGGTACAGTTGAACGACAAACAGATGCCATACTGCCATCTGCTCAGCTGCGATGCAATGCTGCCATATGCTGCACATTGTTAAAAGCAATGGACTGCGATGGATCACTTATCTAAAAGATAACTTCCTCCGGTGCTTCTTTCTGAAATATGTCCTGGATTCTTCTGCTGCTCATAAGGTTCAGACATTTTAGTTAACAATGTCAGCTAAATAATAAGCTCTTTTTTCATTACCGACTGGCGCGATGTTATCGTTCCACTTGTCGAAGTGTTTCACTAGAAAGTGGCGGGATCGTAAATGTACACGCACACACACACACACACACCTTCTGCCAAGGAGGATGGAGAGGCATACCTGCATGTGGCCCATGCCACAGAGAGAGAGTGACGCAAGCCAGATTTGGCAGGACAGTTTGGGTTCTGCATTGAGCCAAAGGACAGAGTCAAAAACACACACATGGCTCGGTGCCAGTCCTTTGAACCACACACAGGTTCCCATTCGTCCGTGTCGGGATCAGAGCACTGCTGCGAAGGCCTGGGCGACAGAGAGGCCCTGGGGTAACTCAGATGATGATATGCCAGATGAACGTCGTATAAATATCGAGGACAAACCAAAGTCACAGGCGGGACAAGATAGAGCACGTGTTTTGTTTAAAAGTACTTGTTGGGATGTAAATAACCACTTGGGATGGCATTTATAATGCAGCGCCAACCTCCTGAAAGAGCTGAGGGCAGAGTATTGACTGGCCAGTATGTTTTGCAAAGTGAAAACTTAAGCGGAATTAGCCCAGCGTCTGAGAAAGGACAAAGTCATTAACACTCTGCTCGGGCACAATAAAATACAGCCTTCCAATCAGCTGGAACCAGACAGCTGGGAGCCTGAAAGGAACTCTTTGCAGATGTCTTGATGCAGTGACTGAGCTCATTAATGGATTAATAACACAGCAGGCAGTTTGACAGCGAAAGCACACAATTATTTCACGTATGGATGTCAACTTTTTGACAACTGTGTTTGTTTCTTCTCAGGCGCTGCCAAAGACGTTGAGCTTGACAGATCACATTCAAGAAGGCGCTGCTATTTTAAACTTCAAGAGCCTGAGGTTGCGTTTCCTGGAAAAAAGATTTGAGTCAAACCACATGAACACCATCGATGTCCAGCCTGTGGTGCCATCGCTGTATGTACAGTCAAACGGGGGGTGTTTAAATAGACACCAGTATCATTTCAAAGCCATTCCAAATGGCCGACATCCAAGCCATCATTGCAGTGAGACGACTCAGTTATATCAGTGTCACTGGAACAGGACAGCGGACAGAGTGATGATGGACACACTGTCGACCTTGAAGAAGCTACTGAAATGAATAAAACTACAAGCGGAAAGCTAAAATGAATCTCGCCTGACTCAACGTGATTGATATTTAGAAAAATGCAATGACGCATACATGTCAGCCCATACACACAGATGTTGCAAGAAAGTCAAAAACGTACTCATAGAAAAGAACAAGACAACTCCCTTGTGTCGTAGACGGAACGGAACAGTACATTCGATTTTAACAGTTGGCCAAATAAACAAGGACATTGAATAAGTTACCTCATCAAAGTAATAATCAATAATGTAAATGTGCCGTTAGTTGCAGGGCTGAATAGCATTGCTAAAAAATAGCAATGCTATTTGTCAGTTGCGTAGACTGTTTTGGCCGATTTCATTAAGATATCAAAGGTTGTTATAGCATAAATACTTTGTTTGTTTAGGCCTCTACTTGGGGGGCACACTATGCTACGTTCCACTTCAGACACCAGAGAGACAACCAGCGAGCCAGCAGGCTGCTACTGCAGTTTTTCAGCTGCCTGAGGCTCCTGGAATGCAAAGGGAGCCAAGGAGAGCAGCAGCGCAGGCATGTGTCCGGGAACAGAGAGCACTCAGTGTGCCAGAGAAACAGCCGGGAGGAGATTTCCACCCGATAGACCCAAATGCTACCGCTGCCGGTCGAGCCCGCCCGGGCCTGTGAGATGGGGCTCTGCACGGCAGCACAGAAAGAGCCCTTTGTTAAAGTATGCAGTGTTAAGCCCCACAGCGCCCAAGCATCCCTCTGTACTGCTGCAAGGGAGGACCAAAACAGAGTGAAAATGAGATGAAACAAGAGACTGTCTTATGTTGACAGTGGTGAAAGCTGAGAATGGGATTGAAGCCAAACACAGTGTTCTTATCTTTACACACAAGATGTTTTCTCAAAGCCATGTTGTCAAACAGAAGAGGCCTCTGAATGCTGGACTGAGAGTTGCAACAATCTCACTGCAGTTTTAAATTGAGAGCCCTTAAAGCTGCCCATTGCATATATGCTAGTTCCTCTGTGGAAGCCACAGTGTGTACAATGTGTGTACAATGTGAGAACAAAACCATCTTAACAATGCAAGTCAAATGAGCGAATCTGACACTTTAAAAAATACTCGCCTCCCATGAGTTCTGCAGTGCGAAACGTAGGTTTGAATCAAGCATATTTAGATGTCAATCGGGTTGTGGAAAATGTAACTCACATTGCCCAGCAAAATAAGCTGCCTCTCAAGATATATGATAAGATTTAAGACATTATAAAATATCAAGTAATAATGAAAACAGACACAACACACTTACATTATTACAAATGCTACATAAATTAAAAGTTGCCATCAAAAACTGCATTGGCATAAGTGGATCAATGACTTAGTGCAAAAAAACGTCCTGTTTGGTCAGCGTTCGCTTTGATCGTTGAACATTGTCCTGGTCAACAAAGTAACCCACTGTCCGGAAAACGTTTACTAAAATTGGGTTTTATAATTGTGGGGAATTATTTTCCAGCAAAGGTAATGAACAGCTTTGGGGGGTGGGCAATATGGTCAAATCCTCCACGATGGCAAATATACTGTTATACATCCGCGATATAGAGCATCGTGTAATATCGTTAATGCAGAAAATCAAATGAAAAAGTGTTTCTTTGTACTTTGTAATGGATAAAATATCCAGACAGGACTGTCTTTTTTGGCTAACCCTGTTATATCAAGGTAGTTCAGCACACTCCAATCTTACCATAAAGTAGGGATAGTTACTGTAGTATAACGAGTGTGGCAAATACATCATCATCTCCTCTCCACCAGCTCTCACAACATGTGAAGCACAATGATTTGATCAAAACAATGGTTGGCCAGTATGTTAGACTAGACCACCATAAGATGTGCGACTTCCTCTCCCTGACTTCATGGTCTTTTGAAATGTACATGTCATCTTTGTTCCCCATTATAATGATACAAAGCAGATCACCTTTGGACTTCCCTGCCTTTTGCTGTGGCGTGTCATTTCTTACCAATGATGGCTATATCTAAGCTCTACAGACCGTACAACTCAATTATACATCTTTGCAACTGTATGATACGTGGTCAACTGCCTTCACGGCAGCTCTAAAGCAGAGTCACTCGCGTCGACACGTGCAACTGTACAGCGAGCTATTTAAACAAAGAGTGTGGTGGGCTGCCAGGACTACACGCACACAACGGGGACAAAAACAAAGACAACACCAAGGCAAACTCATTCTCACAAAGTGGCGATACATAACATGTGTTAGGCCTCGTCTCAGCTAGTCTCACACCATAAATAATTCCGAACACCTTTTGTTGGATAACGTTTTATATCTCTCCTCCTGATCTTTGTCCACATTGTGTAAAAAGACAACAACAACACGGTAACGCTACAGCTGTTAACGCTAACTGTTTGAGACCGGACCAACTACCTACTCGAGCCGGTTTACGATTGTATTGTATCGCTGAGTGCTTTTTCAAGGAAGGGTGTATTATCTGCTAAACAATTAAAGCCGACAGAATACATAACCCGACAGAAACTAAACGTGTCATAGCGTTCACGAACAGCTTATGAACGTGTGTCCCCGACAACGGTTAGCTTAACTAACGACACACTTAAGCTAGTTACGTTAGTTGAAAAACACACAATTGACAACTCACTTTACTCCTTGAGAAATAACGAAATGTTGCTCTAGCTCTAAACGTTTACCCCTGTTTTTTATAATACAATCAACAAATACAAATAGAAAGGAAAGAGACAGACAGGAGATCTCATAGTGGCCTATGTGTGCTTAGCTTGCGAAACTCACCAGCGTAAAGGTTAACAGCGCGAGCCTCCTCTCACTGCTTCACACTCGATGCATTAATGGTTGTAAAAAATGGACACACCCAAAAACTAGAATGTGGCTGAATAATATTTTAACAAAATTGTGTCTTCGTCGTCGAGCGTTAGTTCCTCAGTACTGTTCCGCGTTGTTCCTCGTCCTCCTCGACTCGCCAGCTCCGTATTTTAGGTGAGCGGAAACGCTCGCGGTGAGAACTCTACCGGCTGCCTCGCTCTCGCGCGGTCTCCATGGCTACCTCGTTAAAAGGGCGGATCCTAATCTGTCAAGTCAACCGCAAGGGTCGACTTCAAAATAAAAGCACATCGTTTGGTGGGGAGATGGGGGAGACAAAAGAAATCGAAAGATACACAAAAAAGAACAATAAGAACTGCAAATATTTTGACTAAAGATGTATTGCATTTTGAGGGATGATAAATTATATAATATGTTCCTCAAGAAATAATCTCGTTATGCGATGTAGACCTATTTATCTGTTTTGACATACACGTTTGATGAATAAAACACACCATAATATTTCACAGACTTTGGATATTCTATAGTTGTGTGTTTTACTTTTTTCTGCTTTAATGTTTGCATCGTCTACAATCTACTGTGTTTTGTCTGAAATACATATATGCAAACACCTACAGCTCCCTGAGAGGTTCTTACTGTCATCTCTAAAATATAATTTGACTTGACTGTCACTCTTTGCTAGGCTATTTCATAAGAACATCTCATGTGTTTTGTTTGTATCTGTGACTGCTGGAGAGAGTGCATCCTCACGGTGTGCATATGCACTAGATACGCACTCGGATGGCTAGCTTCTCAATACAAAAGGTGATGAATAAATAGACAGGTGAGCTTAATGTTCTTAATGATTGTATTCCATCATATAGCATACATTATTGCAATGTATTTACACAATGTTCTTGCAGATAGAAGACAAAAAAGAATGAGTGGGTGTACATTTGACTTTCATTCACTCAGAGGGGAATGAAAGAGAGATCTCTCATCCCTCCTAACTGGAGTTAACTGTGCACTGTAACCTTGCAAAAACATTGCATCACTGCAAAGAAACATCAAAAGAGGCCGTCACTTATTTAGTCCTATATCCAAAAAGAGTTCATGAAGTATTTGCACACATCTCACATACAGCTACAGATTAAGATACATACAAAATATTTAATAAATCATGTCTTCCACATATATAACGTTTGAAGGAGATAAATGTGTTATTGATTTTCTAGATCCATGAAATACGAAAACCCATGGCGTCACAATAAGGTTTATTGTAGAGAAAGGTTGACTTTGGAGATATAAAGCGAATTTGGATTTAATGTGAGAATAAATTCATCCATATCATACAATGAACGGTAATGTATGCACTTAGGGATCTTCACTTCACATAAAAAACCATAGGGGCCAAACTACAATCATATTATTGAGCAAATATTCTAGTTTTATGGCTTGTCAATGTATTACATTATCCTTAAAATGTTGCTCTAAATAATCTGTCTCTGTACTTGTTATGATGTTATTACACGAATGGTGAGAAGGTCCACCCCAGTCATATCATACTGTATTATGCAACGGTTGAGGCTTATAAAATTCATATAAGACTACAGAGGTGCTACTCTAAATAAAAAGATGCATTCTATGGTTGAAAGATGCTACAATGCCACAATGTCCAAAAACAGATTAGTATAAGTTTAAAATCATAACATGTAATTTAATTGACACAAATATGAGTATCATACGTTAATGTTGGCTCCCCACTTCGTTTCTACATTTCCTCCTATTATCTATGAAGAAGTCCTCTCTCTTTGTAATGCCTGATGGTTTGAATCCCTGGCACTGGCCAGACAATGATTAACAAGATACAGTCTTGCTAAACACCTTGACATGTCATCGAGTCCTGTAAAGAGCCCCTGACATGACACCCACAGGTCTACCCTGGAGACGAACAAGAGTCTCCTGAACCCAGTGTCCTGCCATTGTGTTCATTAATATGACAATATATGCAGCGAGGTGGTTCAACTAATCAGATAATTTATTCCATTGGGGGAACATGTGCTGTAAATTGTTTCCTATCACCTAGGCTAATGTTCTTGTCTTACTGTTTACATGTCGATAACACAAGGGCACGCTCCAAATGACATGTACTGTGTCTTGGACAGGAAGGACGTCTTAACCTTTAAAGCTGTCCACTCTGTGCCAATGCTGACATCTAGTGGCTGATTCATCTCCATACAAACACGTATAGGTTCTCGAGTCGATTCTATTATTTGGCAAATAATGGCTAATTCCTAAAAGTAATGTGTGACCGCTAATGTTGTCTTTGTTAAGAACACAATAACTTCAGAATGTCTATCTCGCGCTCCATGAGCGAGCGTCAACTGACACATATATGGACGGTTACATTCTACGGGTGTTTAGTTCCGTTTTCAATGTCACACTGCCACACATTTCTCTATAGTTTATTATCTTTATACTATTTTAAATCGAAAAGCGGAGAATTGACAAACGTACAACGTGGCGCACTCACTACAAACAAACCGACACCTAAGACAACTGATCCAAAAAACAGTTGCCCCCTTATTTGGCAAAGTGGTTTTGTCCAGTTGTCCATTTGATGGTCATTTAGCTAGTTAGCTTAGTTTCTTCTGTATTTCTTCTTGTGTGCTTCGTGTGTGCTTCGTAGTTGTTCAGGTAACATTATGCTTTTAAATAATGTTCCGTTAGATGGGAGATAACATATATATTGTTTTTTTACTGTATGACCCAAACTAGTCTGTTGGTTTAAAAAAACATTATCGTACTTAAAGCTGTAAAGTTATATTTTTCTTACTTACCTGCCGGGGTAACAATATCAAGTTAACTTAAGGAGGACTTTATCCATCATGTTACAGTTAAAGTTAGCGTTCATGTTTTGGTTGCAAACTACTCGTCGCAGGTTCGTATAACCCTATCAGCATTTCTTTCAATCACATGAGGAGACAGCTGCTTGTTGACCATTACATAAAGTCAGCGTCTTTTTCTTCCTGGTCGACTTCCAGGTGTGTTTAACGTTACATTAATAAAAGATAAAACACAATAACAAAACCAAATACTAGTACTAAAATACTAAATATACAGAGGAAACAAAATACATAAACAAGGCATCTATTGAAGATCCATGACTTTTAATTCATAGCCACAGGTGCCTGAGATGATTACAAATATACATATAGCGTCCCAATAATTAAGTAAACAAATAAAAAGCCCTGGATAAAAGAATACATTAATTGAGAGAGGGCGAGTGCAATCACTGGCACCGACAACTCAATGGCACCTCACTGGCAACTCACTGGCACGTCTGTGGCAAGTGCCACAGACTTGCATAGATAATGTATTTTTTTAGACTTACTTACAATATGCAATACGATATTGCTGTACAATACTGCTGTACTATATTGAATATTGTTTTGCTACTACTACGTTTCACTTCGTAATATATAACACTTATATACCATGATATGTATAATGTACCTGCCTTTCTTTAATAATAAAAAATATATAATTAATTTTTTTACCATGTCATACTGTTATACCTCCATGAAATTCTCCTTTGAGGAGATGCCACTGTTAGTCTAAAGTTTAAGCACTGGCACTCAGTGACACTTGCCAGCAGTTGCCAGCAGATGCCACTACTAGTCAAAAAGTGCCACTACTAGTTAAAAAGTGCCACTACTAGTCAAAAAGTGCCAGCAGACGGAGGGTCGGCCGCAGTGACGAGTCTGCGACGATTTAGTGACAAGATTCACTGAAGTGCCCGGACAGCGGAAGAAATCACTTTCATGATCACAGAATGGAGGAGCTGCGGTTTAGCTAGATTGATAGATAGATAGATAGATAGATAGCTAAAATAGCTAGATACACAGATGGATATATATATATATATATATATAATTAGTATCTTTTTGTAGACACTTACTTACAATATGCGATAGTGCTGTACATTACTGCTGTACTATATTTAATATTGTTTTGCTTCTACTACGTTTCACTTCGTAATATATTGTAGCGACCCTGTGAAGTGGCTGTCAATCAAAGTGTGGCACCGTGCATGCTGGTCGAGGGGGCGTGCCTGTGATTGGCGGAGTAGAGGGGAGGCGGGGTTAACCTGTCGGAAAACGGGAGTTAAGGGTGGTTGACGGGAACCGTTGTTGTTGACTTTCGACCTGCTAAGCTGAGAGGAACACGCTGTATGTGTTGGTGGATGCCCAATAAAGGGAGGATTAATAACGTCGTCCCGTCTCCGTGTCATCAGTGCCATAACGTCCGAGACGTTACAATATCATGGCATATAAGTGTAATAGATTACGAAGTGAAACGTAGTAGTAGCAAAACAATATTAAATATAGTACAGCAGTAATGTACAGCACTATCTTATTGCATATTGTCAGTAGTGTCTAAAAGACACTAATTAATATATATATATTAATTAGTGTCTTTTTTATATATATATACACACACATCCATCTGTGTATCTAGCTATTTTAGCTATCTATCTATCTAGCTAAACCGCAGCTCCTCCATTCTGTGATCATGAAAGTGATTTCTTCCGCTGTCCGGGCACTTCAGTGGAGCTTGTCACTGAGTCGTCGCAGACTCGTCACTGCGCAGACATGCCGCAGACGCGCCTGGCCGACCCTCCGTCTGCTGGCACTTTTTGACTAGTAGTGGCACTTTTTGACTAGTAGTGGCATCTGCTGGCAACTGCTGGCAAGTGCCGGCAAGTGCCACTGAGTAGCTGCGGCAACTGCTGGCAAGTGCCACTGAGTGCCAGCGTCGCTAGGGGGATCTCGCCCCTACTGCATTAATTAGCACACATATAATAGCACTGTGCACTATCAAATACATGTTAAATGACTTCAATTAGAAGACAATTGATGATTTGGGAAAATCCACACAGGAACGTTTCTCAGGTCCACTAGTTTGATACGCGACGGTGACGATGTTTAATGAATGCGATGATATTGACAGAGCTGAGGCACACAGCGGTGAATTTTATGTGACAACTATGACATTCATTTCATTCTTGATTGCCTCGACAGATGCAGTGACAACATAGATGTACCAACAAGACTAGTGTCTGAGTAAAGGGAAAGACCATTCAAGCCATTACAGTGACTCACTGCTCCCATCTCGAAGAGCTGAAATGGCTTGCTCACAGATCCGCCTGAGAATTCTCCCCAGCGTTCGTTGTCTCTTCGATAAGCTGGTGCAGGTAAAAGTAGAGGGTCTCGCTCCTCACAAAGAAGTTACATTGAGATCCAAACTAGTTGATGACCGAGGGGTGATTTTTAAGGCCTCTGCCCTGTACAAAGCAGACGAAACTGGCCAGGTGGATGTCTGCCGTGCGCCCTCTCTCGGAGGAAGTTACACCGGAGTGGAGCCCATGGGTTTGTTTTGGGCCATGGCACCAGAAACTCTGCACAGTAAATTCCTGAAGAAGAATGTGCTCGGCCCAATAGGGGTGGAGATAGAAGCCCTGAGTGGAGAGACGGGTGAGGTTTTAGCCTCTGAAACCAACAAGAGAGGATTCATGACAGAGGGGATGAAGAGAGTACCTGTAAAAGAGGGAAGGATACGAGGAGTCCTCTTCGTACCACCAGGTTAGTTGTGTCCTCAAGATGTTGGCTGAGATGTCAGTGTTCTTATTAACTTGACCTCTCCCTGTTTTCTTTTTTCTTTTCTCCAGGAAAGGGTCCATTCCCAGGAATAGTGGATATGTACCTATTAGGGGGACGTCTTACTGAGTCCAGAGCCAGCCTCCTGGCAAATAAAGGTTTTGTTGTCTTGGCACTGGCCTATATGGGCTACGAGGATTTACCAAGTAACCCTAACAAGTTGGATCTGGAGTACTTTGAAGAGGCTGTAACATATCTGAGGAATCAGCCAGAGGTTAGTGTTGTAGATTGAAACATTATTATCATTATAAATATTATAATTGTGATTTATTAAAGATTATCACATTTGTAATATTTGAATGTCCATTTAATCTTTACTTTGTGACGCATATATTGTTTTGTACTTATTGTGAATGTGTCTAATGAATTAATAATAATAATATATATATATATATATATAAATATGGTGACTCAAGACTGTATTAGATAAAAAGGCCTATATTCTAATTAACTGTGTCAATGTTGACATCTACTGGCTATGAGAGCGAAAACAATTAGATGACTCAGCTGATAGGATATTGTCACTGATTTTCTAGTTCCAGCTTCTTATCACAATTTGTCCATCTCATGTGAGAATAAGCACAATATGTTTTCTTTTTTAAACCATTAATCAGTATTTAAAGACATTATTTGAGATGAAACAACTAATTGATTTAATTGGGAAAGTAATCTAAAGACTAAAAAGTAATGAAAATTATTGTTACTTTGTGCTCTGGTTTCATATATAATTGAGAATTGGTGGTTATTTACTGTTTTCATGAAATGGGAAATATTTGCAGGCATACAATATTATAAACTTGATTTTCAACCCCAATACCTTTCTACGCAGGTCAAAGGTCCTGGGATTGGCATCATATCAATTTCCCACAGTGGCGGTTTGGCGTTGTCCATGTCCTCCTTCCTCTCTGGGATCTCAGCGACCGTCTGCATTAATAGCTGCAATGCAAATACAGTGCTTCCTGTACACTACAGAGACACCGTTTTAACCCCGCTGCAACCTGTCATTGAGAATATCAAAACCACAGACTCTGGGCTTCTAGATATACGCGATGTCTTGTCTGACCCTTCCTTGGAAAAGAACAGGGTGTCATTGATTCCAATTGAACGCGCCAGCTGCCAGTTCCTGTTTGCCGTTTCTGAAGACGATCGCAACTGGAACAGTGCTTTTTTTGCCCGGCAGGCCGCCGCAACGCTGAGGAATCACGGCAAAGAGAATTTTCAGGTGGTGACGTACCCTAAAGCGGGACACATTTTGGATGTCCCTAACATGCCTCATTGTCCGTCTGGGTATCACGCGGCAGTTGGGACTGAGGTGATGTTTGGTGGGGAGCCAAGGGCTCACGCTGAGGCTCAGCTGGACCTGTGGGAAAGAGTCCAGGAGTTCTTCAAGAGCCACTTGGACAACAAGGGTACTTAGCAAGCTATGCTGCATCAAGCATCCAAGAATGGCCGTCATTAGCAATGCTTAACCTTGCCTTTAGATTCTTATAGAGGAGGTCTATAGAACGGGTATTCAATGATGCTGTTTGAGTGTTCTTAAGCTTTGGACTCTTCTGGAGCCGAGACGAACTCGGCATACTTTGGTTCCAAATGGCTTTTCCCCCCCAATACGCTTCAATGCGTCACACGACACAAAAAGTATGTTTTCAGATATAGTTTCCTTTCCCATCAGATATTTGTACTTGTCATAACGGGGAACTTGTGGTGGAGCTCTTACCGATAATAATGATGTCTTTGTTGTTGCAGTGAGCGAGCACAGTAGCAGCACTCTGATGCATCTAAATGTAGCATCACTACAGTTTATAATTACAGCTGCAAAGACCCGACAGCTGCTGTGGAAACAACCCATATGTCTCCCTTTGTTTATATATCTAGATATAGATAGATATGTATCTATAGATACACATTGCACTTATTGCCTCAATCAAATGCAGCATTATCTTCATAAATGATAACGGTTTGATTATTTGGGTTTTGATGTAAAAAAAGCTGAGTAATAACTTATTTTGATAATAAATTCACTTTGATTGGGATCATATTGTGATAATGTTTTTATGTTGTGTTACCAGTTACCACTTTGCATTGACCATATTATGATTGTTTTACTGTAATTCTACACACATTTGCCACAACATGATATATATATATATATATGTAATATATACACTACCGTTCAAAAGTTTGGGGTCATCCAGACAATTTCTTGTCTAACATGAAAACTCACTTTTATTTATCAAATGAATTGAAAATTGAATAGAAAATATAGTCAAGACATTGACAAGGTTAGAAATAATGATTAATATTTGAAGTATTAATTTTGTTCTTCAAACTTCAAGCTCAAAGGAAGGCCAGTTGTATAGCTTATATCACCAGCATAACTGTTTTCAGCTGTGCTAACATAATTGCACAAGGGTTTTCTAATCAGACATTAGTCTTCTAAGGCGATTAGCAAACACAATGTACCATTAGAACACTGGAGTGATAGTTGATGGAAATGGGCCTCTATACACCTATGGAGATATTTCATTAGAAACCAGACGTTTCCACCTAGAATAGTCATTTACCACATTAACAATGTATAGTGTGTATTTTTGATTCATGTTATCTTTATTGAAAAAACAGTGCTTTTCTTTGAAAAATAAAGACATTTCTAAGTGACCCCAAACATTTGAACGGTAGTGTATATATATATATCATGTGTGTAATATATATATATATATGTAATATATATATATAATATAAGACAACAAATCGGAATATAAGTAGATTGACGTCAACCATATAGCCAAGCTATTGATCCACTTACTGTTCTTTTGTTATTGTATTAATAAAGAGGTGTCAATTTCAACGAGGAAGTTAACGTGTTGATCTTTATGAATTACAGTGTTACACTCAGCCAATTGGCATCATCTCATTGTTTCTCCCTGCGTTCGTAATGCCTCCTCTTCCACCAAACTGTGACCTTCATTAGTCTCCCAGAAAAAGTAAACAATTGTGTAAATGTTGATATGTAGTGACCGGCAAGCTGTCCCAAATGTATCTTTAATACATCTTGCAAACATGTGATGTATGTTTTGTGGTTTTATTCCCATTTGAAAGTTCAAAACGTTGATATTCTAATCTACATGAAGGGGTTTCGTCTGTTTTAAAGGGGAGTGAAGTTACTTTGATGATGTTCGTTTTTCTCTTTGGTATTTTATTAACAATGTAGCCTGCATCAAAGAAGGGGTCTGATTCTGAAGTTGGAGACAAAGAAGTCTCTCTCAGTTACATCTACCTGAATGAACTGTCTTCACAGAATCTTGTTTGACACCTGTCTCAGCCACACCATGCAATATTAATACACGGTGGAAAAGAACTACATTTATTCTGTTAATTCAAAATACTGTTCTTCTTTCCGCAGGTATGTGTCCTCTGGCTCTGGCTCTCCTATTTTGGTATTTTCTGCAAACCAAAGAGGAATGTCATACGTTCCTGTGAGAGGACAGTCTGAGCAAGGCATCAGCAGGGTGGTTGTTGTTGATGAAGTGGGGTGATGTGGGTCAGTGGTAGTAGGTCTGTCTATCAATCAGGGGGCCGATGGTTCAATCCCCGCCCTAGTCTATGTATCCTTGAGCAAGACACCTAAACCTTATCTGAAAACAACCTTCTTAATTGCCAACACAGATTGACAGTGGGCCTCATTATTAGAAAGTGCATGCAACTGATGTAACTTCTTTAAAACTGGATCTCTTTGACACATTATCATTTTTTAAATTGTTTAAATCATGACTGCTTTCTGTCCGTTTGGAAGATGAAAAAGTTCCAACCCCTCGACTATGCATGACTGCTCAGTGAGTGATTCGGCCGCAGTCCCCTCGGTGGGGTCCCTCCGTGCTGTGAAAGGGGGGGGGGGGCTCTCCTCCTCTCCGGTCTTGCACCTCCACGCGGCGAGATATTCAGCAGCCAGCGGCTTCTGCACCAGTCAGCCTCCCAGTTCCCAGCCTCTGCCAGTGCCTCTGATAGAACACACAGTAGTGTGTGTGTGTGTGTGTGTGTGTTTTCTTCTCCTGGACGGCTCGAGGTGGTGGTCGTGTTTTTCCCCGGCGCTCCAGGCGTGTTTTACCGGAGCGGAGCGCTCCGCAGCCCGGTGTGGTGTTCGGCGCACCGGGTGTCACAGAGCAGCGTCCAGCTACCTCCCTGCGCACGGAGCTCACTGACTGATTTCTGCCATGCATCCGCATTTGTGGATTACGGGTCATGCATAGGCTTTTTACGTATATATTTTTATGTCATGATGCCTTTTCCGGATTTATCAGACACCAGAACATCTCGCTGCTGGCAGCCGCACGCATTGCCGACCTGTGTCTGTCTCACATCTTCACTTACATCTCTGCTCGCGAGCTGTGTTTTATAGATACCCCCAAACCCTTCTCCCACCACCCTATTTTGGGGTTTTGGGCATCTCCATCCTCCCCACAGAAATGCCACTCCAATGCGGGTTGCTGACATCTCGCCAGCCTTCTTAAAAAAAAGAAGAAGAAAAAGAAGAAGAGGGTGATTGACATGGATGGTAGGAGCCGGGCTGCGACGGTGGGAGATGGTGGCGCCAATTTCACAGCAGCACACCTTTGGCTCGATCTCCTGAACGCGTCGAGCCCGCCGAGGTGGTGGGACAGCAGCCCGCCGCGCGGGGGGACCGTGCTGGAGGAGCAGCAGCTCCTCCTCATCCGAGAGCGAGCCTACCGGGACTTCACCACCACCATCCAGGTGTTCATCCTCATAGGTTCGCTGCTCGGTAAGTCTCCTCATGGAGATACACGTGCATGTATTGTGCATGTATACTTGTCAGAAAGGCCCCAAAAAACCCCAGATAAAATCCTGCAGACATGGAAACATATTCCCTGTAGCTTCATGTTTCCCTTGAGACTCAGCAGTTTGATTTCTAAATATAAGTCCAGATCCTCTTGAGCACATCCCTTTCTCCAAGACTCATTTAACTATTTCAGGAAATGTGCAGCACTGAACAACACTTCCAAAAAGTTGCTCAAATCATCAACATTTGAAAAGATGGTCATACAGCTGAATCGGATCTTATAAAGCTTTGTCTTCTTGATAACACCAATGCTTACGCCTTAAACCTGAAACACTACTGGGACTTTTAAGTATGAAAACGACAGAAAACAATGACCAAAAACACACACTTCTAAAGATATCCCTTCTAAAGAATAAGAAGATGTGAAGATGTTGCCAGAGATAATACAAAATAAAAAACGACAAAAAAACAGTAATTACTCATCAAATGTGTTGTTCTTTCTCAAACTGCAAACAATCTCTAATCTTTAACCACATCGCTGTACTAAAGAGCGCCACAATGATAGTGTTACTACTCCATATTGCTCAATTGTAAACACCCTTATAGCCCTTAAACTTGGAAAAAGTCTCTTAAATCTCAGAGTCAGTCATCCCTAAAATGTTTAGGCTGAACTGCACATCACAGTGGACAGACGGAAGTATTTTTGCTGACGTGATGTAGGACATGGTGTGCTCATCTTTACTCGATAGGTGGGAACACTCCGTTTTGATAATGCTTATACATGGTTCAAGCTGTACCAGGTCAGACTTGCTCATCAGAATGTGTGTTGTGGTTTTGAAAATAAAGTCAAGACACACAAATGTGTCTTTGGTCATTTAATGTATGCACTATGGAGTAAAAAAGTGTGTTCCAGGACTCCTCATCTTGAGTTGTCCGAGTGTGTGTCTGTTTTGCTTCATGTTGTTAGTTAGCGGCTAACTTGGATATTAAACTGAGGCGTTACATAAATATGTTAATTAAAACAGTAAATAATCAAACATGAAATTAACAAAACTTACCGCAAACATTTTGAGCTTCTTTCTTCTAAATCCGTAGTGGCTCCATAACCAATATTCCTGCTTCTGCTCGTAAAGCACCAGCTGCTGCTGACAGAAGCGAGGAAGGAGCCGTGTGAATAGATGGACCAACACATCAGTCCCACTCAGATGGACATCCCCTCCATCTCATCGGCAGCCAAAAAACATAATTTTTCGTCCTAAAATGAGCGCCGGAGATGAATATGTGATTTGTCACAAATGTGGCCATAACATCCGGTTTTCTCGCTGCTCAAAACACACTCAGCCATGATTGCTCGTGCTGATGGGAAAAGTATGGACTGAATTACAGGATGCACAAATAGCTCACTGTGATGAAATTGATGAAACAGACTCCAAAAAAGTCAACAAAAAAACACATGTGGCAGGGCAAGGAAAGCGTGACATGAGGCCTTTGTGGCAGCGTGGCTCAACAAATCTACTTGTTCCTCTGTGGTGTGTATTTGAGATGTCACTTGATACAGTGTGTTGTTGTGTAGTTCCAAGGACCTCACATCGGTTCAGGAAAAACTCAATCCAAAAACTAAAACGATGAGAAAATAGGAAGAAACCTTCGGAAGAGCAACGGAGGAGGATTCCTCAATAGATGTTATGGCTAAAGAATGAACAACATAACAGAGTTACATCACATCCAATGAATCGAATTATTTGAGAATAATTGGCTAAACCCCCCCTCCCCCTAATAAATGTCACAAAAGCATCCTTGATGAACACATTTTTTAATGCACCAATCAGAACTCTGCAACAATTGAATCACAATCTGATGACAGTTGGGCAGCAGATACTTTAAAATAGAAACAGACATTTACCTATTTAGACATGAATATTTAACGTGATATAGAAATACTTAAACCTAGAATAGCTCATCTTTGGCCACTTGGACGCAACGTAAACGAGCTGTGAGCACAACACTGATGTATCATTCAGTCCATACGGCCAGGCCCGGGGTGGGTAATCGGGAGAATCGGGAGAGTTCCCGGTGGGCCGCTTCACTTCTGGGCCGGTCGAGAATTGTATTTGTTGACATTTGTCACGTTAGTCCATCTTCTCTTAAAGTGGGCTACACACGTTCAGCATTCTGACACCGCAGCCTCTGCATGGGTTGTACCATGCGAGGAAATTCACCCCTCCCAAATAATAGAGTTGGTTCAGTCCATTATGGAACCAACCAACTCAATTTGGGAGAGGAGCACTTCCTAATCGAGTTGGTTCGGCCCTTCACCGTCTTTTCCAAAAAGTTTTTTCAGCTACCGATAGCTGGGCCGGCCCGACCGTAACGATACGCGTCAGGGAGGATGGACGGGAGGAAGAGGGCAGGAGGGGCTGGAAAAGCCAGGTTGAAAAAAAGAAAGGCATTGGAGGAGGATGCTGCCAAATGTGCCAAGCTTACAGATTTATTTTCAAGAGGACAAACACAAGTGGCAACTGGTAAAGAGAGACAAAGGCCTAATGATTAGCAACATAACTATTCGGCTAACGTTGTAGCCTTGATTAATATCATTGTAGCGTTGTCAACCTATTCTCAAGCAAAATATTGATGAAAAATGATGAGCCCGACATTTGCAATGAGGAGGCCATGACTACAGGGACAGGTAGAGAGGATAACAGAGGAAACAATATGAATTAAAGTTATATATTCTAAGAAAGAGCAGTATATGACAGTACTTGATGAACTAATATGCATTGTTTGCTCAGAAGTGGGTGTAGTAAAGGAGTAAATCACCACTATATAATACACATGCAGAAAAATTATAATGATAATGACCATGACCATGACGGCCCCCATGAGGTCTCACTCCAACAAATCTGGCCTACTGCCTCATCTGAGTCTACATGGTTTGGTAGATCTGCATGGTATGGCTTGGCAGAAGTAGGATATTTGTGGGTTTTCCTTTTCAACCAACATAAGGTTTATGTGCAGAAGGAGGAAAAATAAGGAAATCCAAGACATTACTCTTTAAGGAGGCTTCTGTCTTAAAGCAGAGGTTCCCACAGTACTTGAATGCACCGCTGCAGGATGTAAATAAAGCATGTATTGAACACAGGCACTACCATTGAACATTTTATCAAAGGATTCTCGAGTGATGATGTAACAGTGAGTTCAGTGTTTTGCAGCAAATGTCAAAGCCAGTGTTTGTAGAATCTTATATGGTTTGATTTTGGTGCAGACAAAAATACAGACGGATAAGTTCGACAAACATTTGTCAAATATAAACATCATATTTCCACTGGTATGAATACGAGTTGGTTTTGCTGATGAAACAATCGTCTCATGCAAGTGAACTGAAAAAGGTGAGCGATATTTTTTTAGTGACACAAAGTGTGTGACCATTAATTGTAGAAAGCAAACAGACATTAAAGATGAAATGCATTAAATAACTTTAATCAATTCTAAAGCAGTCACCATTCAAACAGCCACTGTTTGGAGAGTCATTACATGCCACCTATACAGCAAAAATAAATCAAAGCAATTTCATGAGCAGCCATGAATAATAAAAGTGATGACAGTACACAGAGGGCTATCTTTGAGTTTTTTTCAAGATATCAATAAGGGTTTTGTTGTTTGTTAAACGTCAGGATACATCCTCAGTTTGTACAAGGGATGTGCGAGATGATGTTGGTTTCAACATGTTGGCAATCTTGAAGAGAAGTCATGAAGGAAATCTGTATGACTGACTGAAATATGACAATGAGCAATTTTCCTGCGAGGAATGTATGATGCATGAATACTAATCAGGTCATTCTGTGTACACTGTTGATAAATGATACAGGGGCATGCAACATATATTGTAGACTATACATAAATGCATTATGTCTGCCCCTGCCACACACTTTCCTTGCCTTGACTCAGAGAGGTGTGGAGGTGAAAAGAAATGTGACCTGATGTCACATGTAACTACACATAAAAGGACTCAATCGGACACACCTCATGTGTTCGAAGCAGACAACATTTTTTGTTGTTGTATTTTGTGTTTTTCACATCACTGCCTGCCTATTGGACACGGACAGCCATTTGTTAAGTGGGGAAAACACAATAATGTTTAGTGCCTGCTCTTTCTCCCCAATGGCTGCATTGAATATGGTTGCCAAGGTGTTTCTCAAGTGCCGAGTGAGTATTTCAGGCACAGAGAGACAAAGTGATTTTACAGACACGCGCTGACGATAAAAGAATAAATATCCCAATGTGGTCTGCATGAAGGCCCTAACAAGGACATGTTTTATTATTAGTTACAGTTACGTGAAGTCGTTGCAACCCTAGACTTCAAAATTGGCGACACAATTTAAAACATTTTCTATAGATGTTTTTAAAAAGCACTCAAAGTCTTACTTAATATTTGTCTCGAGAACAACATGTACTATTTTCACACACAAAAATGGCATAATGTATACCATAATGCTGAGAATAGGATATAATGAAATTACTTGTTAGTGAGAATCTGAATTTCTTTTCACTGTTGGTTACCATTCATAAAAAGTCATTATAACACCACAGGGATAGAAGAAGAGCGTTAAGTTCAGTCCTGTGTGTTTGTTTTGGTGGGAAATGATTTAAAATGTGCAGAGCATATTTTTCTAAACTAAAATACCATGTTGGAACTGTGATCCCACGTACAGTTTATCACTTTGCAATCACTGGGAGGGTGTGACATCACACCATTGCAGATGTTCCAAAGTTAGACTATCACTTAGACTTAGAGCATTTAGCTTCACAGAGCCGAGTCTTGGTGATTTACCGTATATACACAATCTTTTCTCAACCTTAACTAAGTGTTTGAGTTGCCTTCTTCTAACCATACCATACCCATGCATATATTTGCCGTATACAATCTTTCTGTTTCCGGTTTGTCACGGGGTGAGGCTCAGGTGCAGAAAGACAGGATGGACTCATGATTTGAGTGAAACAAAAAAACACGTTACCTCGGAAAAAGGTAAAACATAAAACCTCTGGCTTGAAAGCAACTACAAAA
Organism: Pseudoliparis swirei; assembly: GCF_029220125.1. Classification (NCBI taxonomy): domain Eukaryota; kingdom Metazoa; phylum Chordata; class Actinopteri; order Perciformes; family Liparidae; genus Pseudoliparis; species Pseudoliparis swirei. The sequence goes on along the minus strand of NC_079399.1, from coordinate 14,869,456 downwards.
AACATTAGGAATTGCCATGCGAACAAAGACTGATTGAGACATCGAAACAGAGACACAACGAGACTGAGATAAAGACAACAAACCAACAGGAGACAATCAGGGAGACAGGAGTGGCTGAGGGCAGGTGAAGGGAATTAACCAATCAACCAGACATAGGAGTGGCTGAGGGCAGGTGAAGGGAATTAACCAATCAACCAGACATAGGAGTGGCTGAGAGCAGGTGAAGGGAATTAAAAAAATAAAGGAGACAGAGGAGTGGTTGAGGGCAGGTGAAGGGAATTAACCAATCAAGACAGAGAAGACACGGAGGAGAAACAGAGGAGACAGAGAGGAGACACAGAACAAAGGAGACAGGAGACATAGGACAAAACGGAGCAGGGCGTTACACTTTCCCTATTCTAAAACATACCGTGCATGCCATGCACAGTTATAAAAATAGAACATTTCCCTGAAAGGAGCCTCTTCCTAACGTGCAAATTCTGACTTTTGCGCTCAGAAGCAAAGATGGGGGGGGCAGCACAAAATGGAGGGCGGCTGGAAGTGACACATTTTTGACACAGAAGACTGCTGTCAACATCGGTTTCTTATTACCATGAACACGGTCTTTCCCTACCCACAGTCTTGTAAAATAGTAATTTGTACTGGTTTTGAAACAGCACTGGCAAACAATCTTGACGATAGGGGTGCACATCGGGTAACACACAAATGGGTTGTTTTGCATCGTCCATATTTCTCTCCTCTTTCTCTTTTGAAAAGCTCATCCCAGGTTATCATTGCCTTAATCATTAGCCACAATAAACAGAAATTACAAATTTCAAATACGGGGAAGTCTGGACATGCAGGACTGTCATGTAAACATCCTCTTGTATGTAGTGAGGCATTTGAAAAGATGTGTGTCGTCGTGCTAATTTCCCTATCCCATATTAGTCAGCCTCACAGAATGCAGAGGTTGAGCATCAATCACTGCAGGATTAGGGATTCCCCGAAATACTACAACCGTGTGCTACGCTGACATCCTACACAGTTAGACACTAGCAGTCAAGCACACCATGTTCCCTCAAAGAGAGCTTCTTCCGGCTCCATCTAGATCCTCTCAGGCCAAGTTCCAACATCCTCATCCCCCGTAATTGATTTTTATATCTAACCTTGCTTTTATAGCTTTTATATCTCTCTAAGCTGTCATAACCACATTTTCTTTCTTGCAAGTTAGGGTGAGTGTTTCTGTTTCTCACTGTGTCCTCAACATTTACAGACATCACAAACGAATAGCCTTTGTTATAACCAAATAACGCAGTTTTCCTCACCAGAGAACATCTTGCTCCGTCTCTCACAAAGAGAGCACAGCCAACACTCTGTGGGTAATTACATTTGGAGAGGCTGGTCCACACGTATCCCTGTGTGACCTTACATCAGGAAATATGAAGTTCACCTTTTTAAAACCTTCTTAACAATCATAGTAATCAGTGGCGGCTGGTGAATTTTTTTGGGGGGGGAGCGCAGTTGGGCGGCGCGGTTTAAATAGCACTCCACAATGAGTAGAATATTGTAACAAAGCTTTATTTCAAGAACACAGTGCTCAACACTGTCCACAACAATGAAACAAACGAAACATTGGATTCAGAAAGAGATGCATCACATTGTACATTGGCCCCACTACTTGTAAAGAAATTTAGCCCGCCTCTCTTTCAAGTTGGCAAACAAACAAAAAAATATGCCCGTGCCAAACCATATACACTGCTTTTAAAGTCCAACAGCATTGCTATCATTGCCAAATGTATTGTAATATCTACAAAGTAACAACATATGTTTAGTTTGCCAGCATTAACAGCAGTTTTCCCTCAAGTTATTTCACCTAGGTCCTAAAATGGCCTTGTGTAATTAGATACAGTATATTATCATAAATAAAATGTGTACGTGCTGATCTGGAGTCAGTTTGGTAGGATTTGGGTATGAATAAATTATTTCATTTAAAATATGGATTTTTATTTAAAGATATTCATGTAATTTGCATGCAAAATAGGTCTACCCGAACCAAGGACAACAAATTCAACCCGCGCAACACTTCAAAAGTGGCCCGATTCCGCAGGAAAACCGCGGACCTGGCAACACTGCTCTAGGGGCTGAGGGAACATACGGGTCTCTGATCTGCCGAATAATCCAATCGCGTGCGCACATTTGTGCGCACCAAGATTCACGTTTCATCCGCCAATGTGAAGCCGGTCATTGCCAAAACGACTGAAATGTTGTATCGATGCCGTACACACACGTTAGAACAGCGCCTCGAAAAAGGGGAGGGGCTTCTCTCCGTGATAATGGCGATATATTATATTTTTTCACATTAACTTAAGTGGTTGTTGACAGGGGCTTACGGTCTCCCACACACATTTAGCGCGTCAACACGGTATATTTACTATTTAAATGATTTGGCATATAATGTTTTTTGACAGGATTTTTTTTTTTCTTCTTCTTCTTTTTTTTTCATCTCCAAATTTTAAGAGGGGCGGCGCACTAGCGCCCCCTATGGACGAGCCGCCACTGATAGTAATGTCACAGCTTCCCCCTTTGCACCTGAGCATGTGCTGTCTCACTTAGTTCAGGCCTAATTGATTTATTTACCCTGCAAAGAGCTGCCACATTTAATTTGACCTGCAGTTGTTTCTTGTGTTGAGTGCTTGTGTGCAAATATGAAGCAGATAGTCAAATATTTCTTACAGTTGTTCTTGCAATTGTTACAAATCAGTGTACGCAAAACCACAATTTAAGACAAAATACTCTTTATTTGTTTATTTGTTTAGAAAGACCACTGGGCCAAAAAATATTTCTATTATTTCTATTTTAAAATGTGTGTTCAAACTGATTGTGATCTTGACATGTATGTGTCTACAGGTGTTTTCTTCTGCAATGCTCTTATTGCAGAAGGAAACACCTGTACAAACAAGATCCTCCTGCAACAAGCAGAGAAAAAATTGGGTTTTCACTTGTAATTAATCATTTCCAAATGGATCTTAGGGTTAGGGTTACGTATTATCATTGTCTTGCCGTGTGGTGCACATTCACGTAGTATTTAGTTAGATTAGGCCTTAAAGATGCACCAGTTCATAGTTCATTCAATGATGGCACGTAGTGTAAAACGTGGAGCTTCAAAACAATGCGTATATTATATTATGTTGTCAAAGCTTTACTTCTCCCTCCTCGTTGATGCATTCCTTTCACTCCTTTAATTATTCTATCACAGTCTTTGTGCTGGATGGACACGAGGAAGACTCGGTAGATAAACCATCAATCCATCTATGCTAACCCGCATAGATTAGACAGACATACCAAGAGGCGATTTAGAGTCTCCAGGCGACCCTACCCTTTCCTCTCTGAACTGTGGTTGGATAATGAAGTGCTCAGAGGAACCTAACCCTTAACAAGCAAGACAAGAAGATACAGAAAATATCCGGGACTCAAACCTTTATAAATATTTTAGTTGTTAAAAGATGCATTCTCACCAATGTTCTGCGAGGTTTCCTTCGATTTTAAAGGTTCTCTTCCTTTAGTTACATTCAGTTATACAGGTGATGATGAAATAATTAAAGTGCCAAAGATAATAGCACCGATATAGATTTTGATCCCTTTACACAGTGAAAAGCTAAAATAATATTACATAATATTATTATAAGTCAGCATGCCTTTATCCTTAAAACCCCTCAAAATGAACAAGTCTCAACTAAGATGGTCAAGATAATCTCTTTGATTGCGTGCCATCATACCAGATTACTCTGTCCAATAAATAAGATATCTAGGATTTATGTGGTTTGTTGAACGGCTTTTTTGTAAAGCTTTTAGTGGCAAAAAGGAAACCTCAAACCAGACAAACAACATAAACAACAAATGACAACACAAAGGTTTAGAAATCAAAAGACAAACTGATTATTCTGATGAATTGCTCCCTCCTCCCTCACAGGAAATGCCTCGGTGTTGTGGTGCACCTGCTGCACAAACGTCTTTAAATCCGTGACCAACCGATTCATCAAGAACTTGGCGTACTCGGGGATCTGCGCCGGCCTGGCGTGCGTTCCCTTCGACGTGGCGCTCGGAGCCAGTCCTCGCTGCTGCTGGTGGCTTCACACTCTGCTGCTCTGCAAGGCCATCAAGTTCCTCCACAAGCTCTTCTGCTCGGTCACTGTGCTCAGCTTCAGTGCCATCGCACTCGACAGGTCAGTGATACACAGAAAGTAGACTGAGATGATGCAGACATCGATTATTGTGGCTTCTTTTGAAGGAGAAATCGATTCTCTGATCCGTTTCTTGATATATTGCTTGGGCCGAGACATTCTCTTCCTGACATGGAAGTACAAACATTCACACTGCACAAGTGGAGCAACATCAAACTAAACTCTGGAAGATTGTTCTGTTGTAGGAGAGAAAGTCTTTTCAGTCTCCATCAACACCTGGTTACGTTGACGAAAGGTGTGGGGTCGAGCGGTTCATGCTTTTACTGATCTGGAAAGTCAAATTAAACCTACAGGAAAGTATTTTTAAATTACTGACAATATTTTAAATAATAACACTGTTGCTATTTTTTATTGCTCTTAATATCAAAACTGTAACAATAGAAACATGAGTAAAAGACATCGTTACGACGAACCAAACTGTAAATAGTCTTATTTTAATTCACATTTTGTTTATTCATCTAGAGTTCATTAATACTTTCTGTATATTTTGTCCCCCCCTGAACATTTTGGACACATTTAAGCCTTTTTACACCGCAAGCTATTGAGAAAACAAATTCCTAATCATTTAATGTATTTGTTTATTGTCTAAAACTTGAGAATCCTACAATAAAAAAAGAAATAATCTCAAAAACACAATATGTGTAATCACAGAATGTAAACTTCTTATTTGACTCAAACCACCATATTAACAGAGATATTACCTTGCTGGCTAACAGCTGTAGGTTAGCTATGGGCTAACACGCTAGCCATCTGGGAATATTCTAGCACCACAAAAAGCAGTATTAAGCAATAAACTACACTCAGGTAGTGAGTGTAGCCTGTGTGTTATGCTAACGTGATAGCATAACACAACTATTTTAAATTGAAGCCCCCTCATTCGGTCTTTTTCATTCATAATAAAAGCTTGTATTAAAATACTGCATTTTCTTCAAATTGTATCAAACTAGATATTATGAATATACAATATACTGTACATTGGATGACTTCAGTATATAATGGGTACTGCACTAAGCCTCATTCTCCATGATTTAAAAATGTCATCACCCCACCGACTAGAAGATTGTAACACATGTAGGCTCGAGCATCATTGATTTTTTATGGCGTCAGATCATTCATTGTTGCAGCTTCGCCTATTTTCACTGCTACAAAGATGATTTTGCCTCCATAGCAACTGATAGGCCTACAGTCAGAATTCTTTCAAACCGATGAATTATTAATGTTCAAGCAGGGCAATTGAGGGTGCGGTGCGTATGCACAGACGGGATGAGACCGCAGCCGTTATCGGCTGGATGACACACACACCCTCGCACACTCGATGTAATGAAGACGTTCTAGACAAATAATTAAGTCCTTCACCTGAATTGTTTAGTTTATTATTAATACGGGAAAACAACAGGATGAAAGAGAATCTGCATATACTATTATGTTTAAGACAGACATAAGCTCTAGTCTAGTGTGTAGGTGTGCTATAAAAGAACAACCGCACGTGATTTCAGCTTCGGCACCATAGTTAATATTTCACGGATAAATGGAGAGAAAGTCCGTTCATCCCATTCCAAGTTAATTTTTCACATATTTCCATTTTCGCCCTATTTAATAACCAGCTTACAGGTTTTTCTGTTGCAATCATTTTTTGGGGTATTATGAAATTTATTCAAAAGTTCAATTCAGTCAACAAACAATGATCAAGATATTTAGTTTGTATTAATTGCATTTTGGGGGGATTGTCACTAGCTCACTAACTCACATTGGCTAGCATTTGATAGCTTGAAAAATGGCAGATTTTTCTTTCATTGAATTCGTTCATTCTATAAAGTAACATAAAGTGATGCATCCTATTAATAAGCTTCTGTAATACAGTTACACCATAAATATGTTAAGAGGCTCAAGGATACATTTGTTGTCAACAGATTTGATGACAAATAACAGATCCTCTTTCCTTGTTGTCCGTATCTCAGCTTATATAACAGGTGCATGCATGTTATATTTGTCCTCTCTTTCCAGCAAAACCACTTAAAGCTCCTGTGAGAGGGTTCACTTTTTTCCTAACATACATGATTAACCACACGGCCACTAAAAATATATTGTGGAAATGCATTTTCAGAGCAGGATACAGATTTTCTTATGGATCTGGGCATTTTAGGTGCGTTTACTTTCCACGTAAATCATCTAATGAGAGATCTTTAAAGCTGAATCAGCATGACTACCGATAGTTCAACACCCTAGTTAAACAAGTTTTGACTTGTCCTCGAGAGAGAAGCACAGGTGTTTGAAATAAAAATAATTAATGGCTGAGTTCTAATCAAGTGTCTTATTACCTTCGCATTGAAAATGCGGAAGGTTATGTTTTGATCGCCGTGTATTTATTTATTTATTTATTTGTATGCGTGTTATTCGCAAAACTCAAAAAGTATTGAACCGAATCGCATGAAATTTGGTGGGATGATTGTTTATTATCCGGGGACCAGTTGATTAGATTTTGGGATCGATCGGGTCAAAGTTCAAGGTCAAAGGTCATGAACAGGTCAAAATCTTCTTGAATCGCATGAAATTTGGTGGGATGATTGGTTATTATCCGGGGACCATTTGATTAGATTTTGGGATCAATCGGGTCAAAGGTCAAGGTCAAGGTCATGGAAAGGTCAACATCTTTTTTTTACCATAGCACGATACATTTTTGTCCAATTGGCATGCAACTAATGCCAACATGTTCATAATTCAATGCCCAATCTTGTGATATGCGAAGGTATGCGCTCTACCGAGTGCCCGTTCTAGTTACAACTGTGCGATAGTGAGTCAGCATGCCCAATACAAGGTGTCTAAAACTGAAGCAGCGAAATGGAATTCAGCCCTTACTATTTTATTTAATACTTGGGCTTTTTCTGCTGTGACCTGTCAACATTTCTGCTGTTAAAAAGGCCCATATATTAATATGTGTGTGTGTGTTTGTGTCTCTAGATACTGCTCTGTACTATACCCATTGGAGAGGAAGATCTCAGATGCAAGATCCCGAGATCTGGTCATCTATATCTGGATCCACGCGACGGTGGCGAGCCTTCCCGTGCTCGCTGTGACCAATGTCACGGATGTGTACGTCACCTCGTCCTGCTCCGATGACCACGCCCGCTCCCTGGGCCACATGGTTTACGTGTTGATCTACAACATCACCACGGTGATCCTCCCCCTCGCTCTGGTCCTCCTCTTCATGCTGCTGATCCGCAGAGCGCTCAGCGCCAGCCAGAAGAAGAAGGTGATCATTGCGGCACTGCGGACTCCCCAGACCAGTATCTCCATCCCGTATGTGTCCCAGAGAGAAGCTGAACTCCACGCCACTCTGCTGGCTGTGGTGCTGGCCTTCTCAGCCTGCAGCGCCCCCTACGGGGCCTTGGTGGTCTATCGCACCATTTTGGCAGACGCTACAGAGCTACCCATTTTGCTGTACCTGACGGCGCTCTGGCTTCCCAAGGTGTCCCTGGTCACCAACCCACTTCTGTTTCTGACTGTGAACCGCTCGGCGCGTCATAGCTGGCTGGACCTGCTGGCCAGGATCCACAGACGTTACAGCCGCCGGAACGTGGTCAGCACCGGGGCTCTGGCCTCTTTAGGAGCAGAGGGGGTGATCGGGGAGCCGGTGGGGCTGGAGACAGCCGGCCGCTCTGGGAGTCAGCTCCTGGAGATGTTTAACATTGGCCAGCAGCAGATCTTCAGTCCCACTGAGGAAGAAGGGGAAGAAGAGGATGCGGAGAAAGAGATCCCTTCTCAAGGATCAGAAGGCTGCTCGGGGCCGAAAGAGGACCTGAAGGGGGGGTCCAGACTGGGGAGCTTCAGAGGGGAGGTGATCACCAAAAAGGATCCTCTGCAGGGGACAGGGGGAGCGCTCATCATCACTAAGGACGGCCCTCCTTCAATCATAGCGCCCCGAGCCTCTCCGGTCCACACGTGTGCTTACGCCTCTTCGTCTCAGGTGGCACCAGCGACACCGACAGACGCTGAGGACTCCACGCAGTTTGGTTTTGGACCCTTCGAGCTGCCACCTCAGTGGTTGCCAGAGACCAGGAACAGCAAGAAGAGGCTGCTGCCTCCGCTGGGTAACACGCCCGAGGAGCTGATCCAGACCAAACTGCCGAGGCCACGGCCTGAACGGAGAATCAGCAGGAACAACAAGGTCAGCGCCATCGCCATCGTGGACCCGGACTGAACTATTCTGGCCTCTGACCTGCAACACTGTACACAACTCATCACAGGAAAGGCCTCTTGGGTTGGTCTTTACAGGATATTGATGTGTCAAGCGGCTCGGTGAGATGCTCGGTTTCTTTTGGTTCATTGAACCCTTTTTTAGAGGTCCAGTTTTTTCCACTTTACTGCACAAGAGCTAGACGCCTGAAGCACGGCAGTTTTGTTCGTACATTTTTACAGTGCTGAGAGAAATGAGTCTGCTCGGTCCAACTAAACTAAGACTCGGTGCAGATCCGATGTCATGATTAAGGACTCCTTCAATGGGCGCATGATTGTTGAGAAGGCAGAAGCCTTTTTGTATCTCTCTGTTTTGATTAGAGCTGGCATGAACACTGTACACATCCAAATATCCTGAGAGATGCACTGATACTAAATAATATATTTCCATAGCAGAAACCCAGCGAGGATATTGAATCTCCAAAACAATGCACCTTGTACTCTGTTGCACTCTGTGAATGACCACGTCTCAGTGTCAGTCCTGAACTCAACCCTTTGTGGGACTCTTTTTTCGTAACAAGGTTTTACTTCATGTTTTGGGACTAACTCGCCTTTTTGCTCGCCTTTTTTTTCTCAATTCTCACTTTGGAATAGTTTTCTGATTTCTTCTAATGTGGTAGATGTTGTTGTCATTTGTAAATGTATGTGGATTTGATAAAGATTGAAAAAAAAAATGCAGATGTGGGCAAATACATGTTAAAAGAATGGGAGTTTGATCGGTGTTTGGACAAAGTGCATCACATAGAAAATGTCGAATGTGTTTTTAAAAGGAATAAGAAAAGAAAATCCAGGTTAGGCCTCTGATTTAGTCCCAGGTTTCCTGAAAATTAATTGCCCAATCAAATGACTGTAAAATAAAGCAAATAGGAGGTACAAGCGCACATTTGTATATCAACAAACAGTCTGTGAAATGACATTTTCAATTTCTCTGAGTTTAGTCTCCTTTGTGGTGCATAGTTAAATAGTAGCAGCCTCAACGTGAAGCTCTGGCTGAGGTAAACAGAGCTGGGCTGCACTTCAAATATTTGTCAAGTCGTAGCTCCCTTCGGGGCTACCCACAATCCCTTGCTATGTCCACAAAGAACCTAAATTCATGCTGCATCCTACCCATGCTGTTATCAGGCTGAATTGTGCAGTCATGCCTGACTGGAAACAGTGTCCACTGGTGCTACTTAAGAGCAGGAAAGCGATGTTTATTAAACATGTTTATTCTAACGTGTCTGCTTTGCTGATGACTGTATTAGGATGTTATTGAAGAATACAGAAGCTGCTATACGGTAGATATACAGCTCTGAGTCCAGATTGAATGGTGCTGATTCAAACGGTTACACGAAAATCTGGAAGATCACAGATTTTTATCCGGTGTTTAAGAATAATCTGAGTTTTGCTCATATTTTCTGCCTGATGTGGTTCAAGCTTATTAAAACAAACTCTTTGAACCATGAAGCGATGCAGCGCAGTAATGTGTATTCAGTGAGTGAGTTTAATATCATTGTACATTAATTTTCACAAAGGCCGTGACATGTTAATCAGAATCCTTTATGCACACCCAAGGTGTCAAAAGTTTAAATGGTTTTGTTCATTTCACAACCTTTTTTTCTTATAGATGTTTTTGTCCTTGTGTTTCTCTGTGGCTTGAAGTGGGCGGGGCTCAGTAGGAACCAGTTTGTATGCCCCGAACTTGAACTGTGACTAGAGAGCAATGATTATTTAGATTTTAAGCATATTCTTCAGGAGCCTTAAAGGCTTCTGTAACTTTGTCACTGAATTATCAGCAGGGGGTCATATCACATGATCTTCATCAGCAGATGGAGAGATGGCCCAGTTGTGGGATTGTAAGATTTGACTTTCTGCGGATCACTATGAAGACTTTTGATGGGAAAACAGCATGTGGTCAATTCATATGCTCCACATTTACAGTGATGACATCCAGTGTAATGCACCATAGGTATAGCATCCCTTCACAACAACTGTACACGGGAAGTAAAACTCCAGTTCGTATTTTAATCTCTCCAGAAACTTTTCAGAGATGATGTTTTTCAGAGTTTTTTAGACGGATGAGGTAGTGAGCGTCTGTCTAGACATATTAATAAGAGATCAGAGGCTTACTGCCTACGCAGAAGCTCTCATGTATTCTGTCAGCAGCACAACCACTGGAGTTGGACATCCTGCAGCATGTTGACAATGATAAAGCTCTGCAAACCTGTGGTGAGGAAGTTCAAGAAGTGGACCAGTGAGGCTCTGGAGGATCTACGGGCGTGCTTTGACTGTACTGACTGGGATGTCTTCAGGACTGCTACCAACAGCCTGGATGAGTACACAGAGGCTGTAACTTCCTACATCAGCTTCTGTGAGGACAGCTGTATTCCATCCAGCTCCAGGGTGAGTTATAACAACGACAAACCCTGGTTCTCAGGAAGCTAAGACTGCAGAAGGACCAGGCATTCAGGAGTGGGGACAAGGACCTGTACACAGAGTCCAAATACAGGTTTTGAGAAACTGCAACAGCAGCTCTCAGCAAACGACTCTGCTTCTGTCTGGAGAGGGCTCAGGCAGATCACCAACAGTTCTACTGCCGCTTTGAAAGACAATGGAGCAGTCCTGAGACAATCCCCACAGCCCCACCAACAAGCCACAGACCATCAGCCCACCCTCCCCAGCCCATCAGGGCTCACACCTCTGGAGCACCCTCCATCAACTCAGCGCCCCTCGTCATCCTGGAGAGATCGCCAACAGGCTGTTTAAAAGCAGAACCCCATAAAGCAGCGGGCCCGGACTCCACCCTGAAGCACTGTGCTGACCAGCTGTCTCGTGTTCACCGACATCTTCAACACCTCCCCAGCCTGCTTCAAGGCCTCCACCATCATCCCGTCCCCAAAAACCCAAGATCACAGGACTCAATGACTACAGGCCTGACCTCTGTGGTCATGAAGTCCTGGTCCTGTCACACCTCAAGACCATCACACTCCTGGACCCCTGCAGTTCGCCTACAGAGCCAACAGGTCTGCAGACGATGCAGTCAACATTCACTACATCCTCCAGCATCTGGACTCGGAACCCACGCCAGGATCCTGTTTGTGGACTTCAGCTCTGCCTTCAATTCCATCATCCTCCCAGCTGCACGTGCCCGACTCCACCTGCAGGTGGATCACAGACTTCCTGACCGACAGGAAGCAGCACGTGAGGCTGGGGTTCCCCAAGGCTGTGTTCTCCCCTCTGCTGTTCTCCCTGTACACCAACAGCTGCACCTCCAGTCACCAGTCGGATGACACCACCCTCATTGGACTCATCTCGGACAGGTGGGAGACTGACCACCTGGTGACCTGGTGCAGCCAGAACAACCTGGAGCTCAACGCCTGAAGACAGTGGAGATGGTTGTGGATTTCAGGAGGAATGCAGCCCTCTCATCCTGTGCTCCATCATCTCCCAGGACCTCAAGTGGGAGCTGAACATCGGCTCCATCTCCAAGAAGGCCCAGCAGAGGATGTTCTTCCTGAGGCAGCTGAGGAAATTCAACCTGCCAGGGAAGATGATGGTACAGTTGAGTCCATCATCTGCTCCTCCATCACCGCCTGGCACCCTGCAGCCACAGCCAAAGACAAGCGCAGGCTGCAGAGCATCATCCGCAGGTCCTGTTCACTTCCAGGTCAGCGGGCCAGAAAGATTGTCCTGACCCTCCCACCCTGGACACTCCTGTTCGAGTCCCTCCCTCGGGAGTCCATCATGACCACGACCTCCCGCCACACCAATAGCTTTTGGGTCGGGCTCATCAATGGACCCCGGGACTGACTGACTGTCACCCCCAGGACTACCACCTCTTCTTCCACCTTCCTCTCTCCTCCTTCTTCCCGCTCCTTCCTCTTCCTCCTCCTCCCTCTTCCTCCCACTCCTCCTCCCTCCTTGCGTTGATTGTTGTTTGTCATGTCCAAATGTTGCACCTTCCACCAAAAAAAATTCCTCGTTTGTTTGTGAAAACATTCATTCTTTGGCAATAAACCTGTTTCTGATTCTGATTCTGATTCTGATATTCAGGTTCAATTCAGTTTGTGAGAGTTTCTCTCAAACCAGCTTTTATTAGCTTGAAAAGATCTCTCGTTAGAAGAAATGGCAGAGGTAATAAGGGTTGCAACATTTTATATTTTAGCAAATTGTTGCAGCTACAATTCAGACTAAAAGTATATTTTAATCTTCTTTGCAGTGTGTGTCAGAAGGAGCACATGAGAGGGTTTCGAGCAGCAGAAGCAGGAGAACAAAGTCTCTATTTGTTGTCAGCTTTGGTTTATTGCAATCTAGGCAGGAATTGTCATCATCTTTTGTTTTTGATCCCCTCCCAGTCCTCATGACCATGGAAGGTCCACTGTATGAAATGGTATTGTGTTACTGGTGCAGGCCTAAGCCAGTGGGCACAATCAACTCACTGGTGTTATCAAGGACTAGAAGGCAAACGGAACAAGAGATGAGATTTAAAGGGACATAAAAAAATGTCCCCCAATTTAAAATAATACAAATTAATGCACGAAAAGACTTGAAAGGAGCTGTATAATTTTATTTTGGACAAATACTGCATTTTTATGAAAACATTATTTTAACTGAGCTACAGGAACAAAAAAATTATATTGCATAAATATTCCTTTTTCAGACTAACTTGTGGAAATTCATCACAGCAGATTTGTTCCTAATTGTATTTATGCAAATCCATCCACTCTGCATTTGAACTGGAAGACTTCACGTTGGATGTTTCTCAAATTGAAGAAGAGCAGATGCTATTTAAGCTCCGTCGTTCTGGGTGCAGTTGGGGTACAGGCCTTCTCCTCGTGTTGAGTTCAGTCAGTTCACAAATTCAATTTAACTTTTAAACAACACTTTCTTTTCTTGTTTCCATTATGCTAACTAAGGCCCATCTTTTCATCAGTGAACATGCCAAACGTGAGAAAAATGCTGTTTTTATTTATAAAAAATTAGGCAATTAGGCCAGGTAAAGAGGCACACATCCTATGACAGCAAAGAGAAATTGAAGATTTAAAGGGCAATTTAGGGCAAATTAGCCATATAAACATGTTCTCATGATTAGAATAGCAGCTACCTTTTTAAGAATATTTATTCCAAATAAAAAATGTAAATGTCATCATGTAAACATTCATCCTCTGAGGAAGACACTGAACCACAATCTGCTCCCAGGGGCTTCACAGCAGCCCACTGCGACTGAATGCTTTGGAAGTGTTGAATGCAGAGGTCATATTTCATGTCAATAAGGATTCAAATAAAGTAAAAGTTAAGAAACAACTGCTTGATTAAGGTCAACGCTGAGGGACGGACAACTGCAGGTCTCTCGTCTCAAAGTCTGATGCCTTCGACACTATCAGAGCCACCAGAGGTCGCGTGGCACAGAACATGCAACATAAGTTACTGAAGTGGAACAAACAAGCCATCGTTGGTCTGTTGAGAACAGTCAACTTTTCAAGATCCATATCCTCGTAAATCTGTCTCTTCAATACTCATCAGGGATTCAACACATGTTCACAGGACTCTGACCAAATCCTTTATCTAGTGGTGGAGGAAGTATTCAGGTGCTTTGCTTAAATAAAAGTACTAGTACCACAACATAAAATACTTTGTTACAAGTAAAAGTCTGGGAAATGTACTTAAAGTATTAAAAGTAAAAATATGCAATGCAAAATGGCCCCTGTGATAAATAGCCTAGCATTGGATGTTATATCCCATTATTATTACTCATGCAGTAGAAGGATTTCACTTTTCATTTTTAACTATCAGACTACAAATAGTTATTATTAAAATGATGGCTTAATCTGCGGATCTTTTTCTCAATGTCTCTTGTTTACATTCATGAACACAGATTGAAGTGTTCCTCTCAGCTGCAGCTGCTGAGGGATGTGAGCTATCCGGAAATCATAGAAAACAACAGAGCAGAATAACACCAGTTGGGTCATGTGATCCATAACAGTGGCGATTGAACACGCTACGCTCCCTCTCGCTTATTTTAATGCGAGAAAGTCAATCACCAAACAGTTGACAGTTGATTCATTATCGGCGACATGGATGCATCCAGTTCACTGACTGGACTCACAAATGGATGCAGCACGAAATAATTTTCAACAACTTGACATCTTTTGTGTGTGATTTAATTAGCATGGTTGCTAAGAAACAGGTTAACCCAGATTGGTTAGCGCAGGTTCTGTAGCAGCGACGATGTTTTCCCTCTCAGCTGACTTCAAACACAGGACAGTTCACATGATGTTTCATGATGGCGTGATGGAGAGCAAAGCCCTTTCTGTTCATTTTAAGGGCTCCACGGCATTTCATGCAAACCAGTTTCCCCTCCATATAAACGAGCTCTTAAAAATCAGCGTGACATTTGGTCTGTTTTCTGGTGATTCGATTCAAGCCAGTTCTAAGAAGCGAATCTCATGCTAAGAATGACGACGCTAACATGCTGATGTCCAGCAGGTTGGATGTTTACATGTTCACCATCTTACTTCAGTGTGTCAGCTGAGGCCGATGGGAATGCCACTCATTTTGCAGGTATTCGGTTAGAAACCAAAGTATTGTACACACGCAAAATGTTTCACCCAATGGTGGCACTACATATAAACTCAAGGGATCCCCAAACATATTTAAATTCGTCCTTAAGGGTACATAGATGTGCAAAACCTCCTATCGGCAAAAAGGATCCAGGAAAAGTTCCTATCTGCATTCTGCAAGAAAACAACAGGTGAGATCAATAAATTTTTTTCAGATTGGAGGTTTTGCTCTCCGGCCATCGATACGTCACGTCAAATAGTTGTTGAGACATTTCAGTCAACTTCATGGCGGCTTGAGGAGACACATCGGAGGAACATCACATTGAATAGGTCCAGGTGTTGCAGCATCTCAGTGTCACAGTGACAAGTCATCACAGTCTATGCTTAAAGAAAATAATACAATCTGAAGAATATAACATGATTTCAGCTACTGGCAAGAAGGGCCATTTCCCACATTCATCCTCTGGGGAACATGAATGTCTGTACAAAAATAATTGATTAGATATTAGATATTTCCATCTGATCCGAAGCAGGCAGACCATTAGCTCTCTCTCTCTCTCTCTCTCTCTCTCTCTCTCTCTCTCTAAGGTGTCACACATCTGTGTGATTTCCCACTGAGGCGTTGATGAATGAATGCACCTCTATCTGACAGGTTGAAGGAAGCTGTTTGAGTGCCAGAGGGCAGAGAGACCCAGGTTTTCTTCTCCTCTCACATTGTCTCGACAGCCCGGAGAAGAAAACGTAGAATGAGACACAGTCGTGTCCTTCTGCAGACTTTTGGGATTTCACGTGAGATTGAGTGAGTCAAACAATTACCTGGGCCTAAAAAACCCTCTAGCAGCACATCACTTTGAGTGTGTGCGTGAGTGTGTGTGTGTGTGTGTGTGTGTGAAGGCAAGCATATAGGTATTACTAATGTGTGTTTCAGGTGTGATGATTGTTAGTGTCAGGTCGCCTCGACACTGACACTCTACCACATCTATGAACATTCATATAGCAGTGCTTTCCAAACACTTCAGGATGTGGATGAAACCCCTAAAATATGAGAAAGTGATATTTTATGTCCGATATATAGTGTGTACATGGCCTCAGCTCTCACCACCCACCCCCTCGGCCTCTTCTCATTCATCAGGTATTTCTTGGAGACAAACGTCATGAGGGTTCTGTTGAGGCTCTTGCAGAGTATACAGTACATGTGTTTAACTCTGCAATTAACATCATGTAAACAACGCCACCGTCATAATGAAATCAAAGAATTAACACTAATATAACTAATTCAGCTCATTTTAAAAAAGCGCCACGATTCCCGTTTGTATCGGTTAACATCTTAACTAACGGCAATACGAATACCTGTAGGGTTCCTTGAACTTCCCATCCTGCTGAAGGAGTGAGTCCTACATTAATCACACTGTTGGTAGTTTGATTCTCGGCTCTTCCTCACAGCGTTGTGAAGGTCAATCTAACAAGACACTCTGAACCCCGACCTTCAGGGAGCAGGTCAGCGGCTTGAATGGCAGCTAAGCCAATAACACTAAGTGTCTGTGTGTGTGTGTGTGTGTGTGTGTGTGTGTGTGTGTGCATTTGTGTGTGCGTGTGTGTGGCTACATTTGATTTAAGGTAAAAACCTTTGAGCTTAGCAGTTCGTTCACTGTTAAATGCAGTATACATGCAGTGGATTTATATCGGCAGGGTAAATCTGCAGATGTCATGCTCTGTCAAGGGGACAGAAAACAACTTGCTGATCCGTTAATGTGCTTTAGGAAGTTGAATATCGGAGATGTCCTAATACAGGAAACAAATACGTTCACTGGATCTTTATTACAACTTGATTTTACACACAAAAAAACCATAAATGTCACAAATTATGCAGCAAAAGTTGATACAAGCACATATTTTACTTCAGTTAACACTGTTCAAACTAAACAAATGTTACCTTTTGTTGTTTGTTCCCCAGAGGATGAATGTGGGAAATGGCCCTTCTTGCCAGTAGCTGAAATCATGTTATATTCTTCAGATTGCATTATTTTCTTTAAGCATGGACTGTGATGACTTGTCACTGTGACACTGAGATGCTGCAACACCTGGACCTATTCAATGTGATGTTCCTCCGATGTGTCTCCTCAAGCCGCCATGAAGTTGACTGAAATGTCTCAACAACTATTTGACGTGACATATCGATGGCCGGAGAGCAAAACCTCCAATCTGAAATTTTTTTATTGATCTCACCTGTTGTTTTCTTGCAGAATGCAGATAGGAACTTTTCCTGGATCCTTTTTGCCGATAGGAGGTTTTGCACATCTATGTACCCTTAAGGACGAATTTAAATATTTTTGGGGATCCCTTGAGTTTATATGTAGTGCCACCATTGGGTGAAACATTTTGCGTGTGTACAATACTTTGGTTTCTAACCGAATACCTGCAAAATGAGTGGCATTCCCATCGGCCTCAGCTGACACACTGAAGTAAGATGGTGAACATGTAAACATCCAACCTGCTGGACATCAGCATGTTAGCGTCGTCATTCTTAGCATGAGATTCGCTTCTTAGAACTGGCTTGAATCGATTCACCAGAAAACAGATAAAATGTCACGCTGATTTTTTAGAGCTCGGTTATATGGAGGGGAAACTGGTTTGCATGAAATGCCGTGGAGCCCTTAAAATGAACAGAAAGGGCTTTGCTCTCCATCACGCCATCATGAAACATCATGAGAGGTAGCGAGGTGGAACAATTACCTGTGCTGGTGAGTGGCAATGGGCAAATATCCCCATGGCAACCTCTACCCCAATTCTCAGAATAATGGCGATGATGGCGAAAGCAAGAATAGGCCGACCTGTTATGTAATCGGTATCATCTTAACTATACAATCATTCGGGGAGAATACATGCTTCTTTCCTGATCCCTCACAGTTTGCACTTCTTGTCTCAGGAGATCTGATTCCTGTTGATCGTGGGTTCACAGCTAAAGCATGTAAGAAATGTCACCATTATTTAACTGTGAGAGACAGAGAAGGAGCGCAGGGCGGGGCCTAACCAAATCTTTTCCTGGCCTTTCAGAGGCGTTTATGAGAGAGAGCGTCCTCATTTTGAGAGTCCAGCGTTCGCCCGAGGCGTCTCCTGCCATGGGTCTCACCGGGGTTTGTGTCGGACCAGTAATTCCAGGAAGGACGATAGTAAAACACGTCCAGAAGTCTACTGGAGGTCATAAATAAGAGGGTGACCAGAATCAATCATCAAAAGTGTCAGCATATTAATATCAGGGGATTCTGACCTTTGGTCTACATTTTTATAAGATCTGCACGAACGGTTCTTGAGCAACGTCGCTGGAAATAATGGTGGCAGTGTACGTTTCTGCGAAGCACGGAAGATTTGATCTCATAATATGTTATAGATCGCAGTTTCAGAAAAGCACAATGCCACATGGCTGTTGTTGTGAAACGCTGGGTTAGGTTTAGGTAACACGATGACATCGTTAAGAGTAAAAAAAAACATTGTGCAAATATGTGTGCGAAGCAGCGTAACAAGTATAACAACGAGCATAAATATATCGTATAACAACTATTTTCAACCCGTCCACTCGGAGCTGGTGTTTCCAGATGTTTCCATTCTGGAGTCGTATTTTGAAAAGCTCGTATGGAGAAATTTAGTTTTTTAAATGAATGTGATGAAACAAAAAAAATTCAACATGCATTCTATTCAAACAAAATCAACACACTCTTGCAAGCCTTTATATATTACCATTTTGGCATTTTAGAACAACAAACACAGGAAAACTCAAATATCTATCTCTAAATATTAGAATCTAAATAAAAAGTATAGTAGAAAAGTAAAAATTGAATTGTCTAATTAACCTCGAAACACCTGCAAGGGTTTCCTGAGCCTGAACAGACAAACACTGTTATAAATCTCTTTTTTTTTGGTCTGAGGAAATATTAAATTTTATGAAATAGAGAAATTTTTATTTTTTTAAGTAATAGCCATATAATAATATATAAAATAAAAAAAAAATAAAATATTTCAGTTGATTTGTAATGAATGAATAGAATCCATTTTTGTTTTTTTAATTGCATTACAGAAAATAAAGAACTTTATCACAATATTCTAATTTTCTGAGACAGTCCTGTATAAGTGTGATTGCCTTAGTGCGGACCAACAGATAGTGTGAACAGGCATGACGACGCCTTCGAGAGATCGATGTCTAGAAACCAAAACAATAAGACGTGTTTGCTTAAGACAACAATTTCCCGTTGGACTTCGGCACCAGATCAATGTTCAAATATTGTTTTCAAAATGTCTCCTCTAAGTATGGATGTAGTCTTACTGTCAAAGGACATGAAGACACAGGCCCCTTCACTGGGAATGAAACCCTTCTGAATAATACAATGTCCCTCCAAAAAACACACACTAGCGTTGAGAAGTTCAACACACGCTTGTAAACTGTCAGTTACATCGCCGCATTTCAGCGTTCACATGTTCCTTATAGCTTCATTTAAATGAGATTCTGAAGGCTTAACATTTTTACTTTCTCATTACATGCCGACCCACACGGCCGACCTTTTGTCCTGAACGCGACTCTAATTCTTAATTCTGCTGCAAGCTCGCTCCTCAGACATTCAGCACTAATGTAGTGTGACATTTCATTTTCTAAATTGGTCTTGAGCATTCGGTGATGACATGATTGGGTGTTGGGTTTGTTAAAAAAAAAAAGAGTAATTTACCTGACCTTTTATTTAAATAGCCTACCTTGTGACAGAGTACGGAGTAGACTGTATTATCCCTGCAGAGATATTCAGCAGAACAGTAAAAACAGGACATACAGATGATAAAAGGTGTATACTACCACAATATATAGTCCAATATTACGCACCGTGCTCTAGTGTGTTTTTCATATTGCAGTTAATCAGGCATACCTAAAACCCGAACTGTTTTTTAAAGTGTAAAAGTATAACAATTAAGGATTTTAAATGGATGAAAAGCCTTCCCCCCCCCCCCCCCCCAAAGAAATCTTTCTAAAAAAGCAACTAGTTGTAGACACAAACTCTGGTTCTGCCACTAGGGGGCAGTAGTGACCCGTAAGAAACACCTTTTCAACATGTCCTCCACATTCTCTGCAGACAGAAGAAACCATTAACCACACTGAAATATGCTACCAGAAAATAAATAGACAGCCATTTGATTTACTGCATTATTTTAATGAATAGGCGCTGATTCATGGAAGCAAAACCGTTCAGTGTTGAGGAATGTAAACGGGGTCAGATAAAACCAGCGATATTCAGGTCACGCCGCTGTGATGACGAGCCATGACAACAGGCCGCCCCATCCTTTGGGCGCTTTCTCCATACCTGACGATTAAACACACACTGCTGAACAGCTTTCACACACAAGACTGGCACATTTTTATGTTTATCATGTTCTCATGACAGCGGCCATCAAAGCTTCAGTGTTCAGGGGGATTTAGAGCCGATTCACATGTGGAATGTGAGCAGCAGCAGCACGATAGAGAGGTCGGCCGGCGTGCTGACGGACGCCCATCAATCTCTTTTACCAGCAGTGATCACAGACACACGACAGCCGAGCAGCCGTCTGATGGCCGTGGCTCAGTTGCAACCTCTTTTCATTTATTTATTCGCACAATAAAAGAAAAACAGTGCTAATGTAAAATTATTAAAAGACAGAAATGAAAAGACACGATAAGCAAGTTCCTTGACCTGGCAGTTGGTCCGGTGGATTGAAACATCAACATACAATACATGTCATCAACAAATACAAAACAACATGTACATGATGGCTCAGTCTTGATTCACCAGGCTTTGAACACGACATTTAGCTTTATTGTGCATTCGAACATCAGCTGATCGAAGCTAAATGTTCAATTTGAATCTCATCAGTTCCTATAGAAGTGTGTCAGAGTGTGAAACACAATGTAATGGTTCTGTCTGTGTAACTTCAGGGCCAGTGGAAGATATAATACAAATGTTTTTATAACAACAATCTTAGGTATTGCAATTTGTTTAAATGAATGTCTAATGTATGAATACTTGATAAAGAATATCAGTAGTTGATTATTATTAGTTTCACACAATAAACTCAGTTGTGAGGCTCAACTGTGAATTTATTAAAACCCCATTATAAATTAAATGCTAATAAAAAGCATCCATACACACCTAAGCCATGTGGTCAAATACATTCAAAGCAGGACTTTGTCCATGGAGTCAAGGCCCAGACGTTTATGTGTAGCTTTAATTTGTCTTCCATCAGCTGCTTTCCTGCAGTAGCACACTAACACACTGATTCTGTTCCCCTCTAGAGACCCAGACCGGACAAGCTCTGGTCTAACAGGCAGAGCTACATTTATCAGCTTCTTGGATTTGTGGGCTCGGGTTCAGAAATGTTGTTGGAAATGGTGCCGCTGAAAGGAATTCATCATCAGATTGTAATTAGGGTCTGTGGCCTTTTGTTGGGCTTGGCATGGCATTCCAGTCGATGTTTCAGGTCTTTTCAGAGTCAAAGTTCTGTATTTATATGACTGCACAAAATAATAATCCCTGAAATAACCGTGCCCTGGATGGATCATAATTTCATTCACAACCCAGTCAGAATAAAGCCGTAACTATCCCTGATGAAGGACTTCAGCTAGGTTGCAGTTCTATCCCCATCTGCTGGAAAAAGCAGGCTGAAACAGTCACTTACCTCATACACTGAGTGAGTTTTAATGTGGACTGATGAATGCATTTCAGCTTGTAACACTTGGAGGAGAAAACGTTATCATTAGAAACCGGAATGTCATTGATTATGAAGGGAAGGACAAACGTGAAGGCAGAGATTGAAGATGTACAGCAGATGTGACCCTGTTGTGCTCCAACAGAAGGCTCAGGCGCTGCATGATGCTGAGTTATGGCTTCGTTGCATAAGCCCGACGACTGAGGAAAGAGAGAGAATTCTGTTTGAAGGAAACATGTTATTCTGGGTCACGGAGCAGAGCGGACACTTTGCAACTAGCGGAGAACAGCCCAGTCTCACCCCGGTGCCAGAAGCACCTCCTGGGTGCCAAATGGACTTGTTCTTAGAATGGGAGCCCCAAAAAACAAGCAAGACTTGTGGCTCGCAGAACCATCAACCCCTAAAACCTGTTTTTAGAGGACCATTTCATGTAAAATTCCTTCCACATAACATGTTAGGATGCGTGTATGTCTTTTTTAATATTCTGAAACACAATCATCATAACAATTAAAATACCAGCCCATAGAGCAGCATGTGTCTGACCAAAGAAGCCGGAGGAAGCATGCACGATGATGTATTGGCCAAGCTTGACATTTCCCACAGCTCGGTAGGACGTCGCCATTCAAAGCATTTAATGGTTTTAATTTCTACAGTGAGCAGCTTTTTGTAGGGATGCTTGGAGGGTGTACTCCAGTTGTTATGACCCCTTAACCACTGCTTCCTTGTTGTGTTTTTTTCTTCTTCTGTTTCTTCCTTCCTGGATCCCGATATCTGTCTCTTGTTCCTTTGGCCTCTTTTAATTGTAAGGAGATGTTCTGGTTTTACGAGCATTCTCAGTGCTCAACTGTGTCCCTGTTACTTCCAATCCAGTCGCCTCGCTCTGTGCCACATACCAGTTTAACTCAGTCTCATATAAAAAAACCTGCACAATGAGTCTCAGAGTGTAATTCTCGGGGCCGAGTGTTGCTGCTATCGAGGTACGATTTTACCAGCCGGAAAACTCTCACATTTTGTGGCATGTTCAACAGAAGAGTGAAGCCTGCAGGGTTACAGTCTTGTTGTTGGCATCCCCCAAAGGTAAAACAAGACCTGATCAAGGCTGCCCATTGGAGATATACATAAGTGTCCTTGTGCACAGGACATGTCATGCACAAGGACACTCAAAATAAGAATATTTTCTCATTTTAAAATTATTATAATTTTGATGGGGTAAGTTGTTTGAAAAAAAAGACAATGCACATGAAGATGACTGCAGTCTATGATGTCTCAAGGACACATCTTTGCAAGGCAGGGTGCACATTGTGGTTTTAATACAACATCTGGGGGATCCTAAATGAGTTAAATTCACAACTCTGTAGTTCCCCCCACATCTGCAAAGCATTTATTTTTTGACTTTAGCTCCTTGTTTTAGTTTTACTGCTCAGTACTGTTGTACTTCACTCTCACCAGTCTCATCATCAGCGGTGTTTCCAGATGCAGCAGCAGCTGTTTTTAGATCCACTATCCGCCGTCTACCCGGCAACAGAGAGCTAACAGATAAAGTCAGCAACCAGCTGGTGAACAAAGTTGAGCAATTAGCAGCTAAAATAGTGGGTGGAGACCAAAGCAAAAAAAATACAGTATATTATATTTTAAATTGTGTCAATATGAAGATGTTCTGTTTTCAGCTTGCACTGCCAACACGTGTCTGAAGAAATCAATTAAATTAAACCAAAATAAACAACAGACACAAGCATGAACTTGTCCCATCCATTACACCATTCAGTAAGGACAAACTAAGAGTATATTTGGAATTGATGGGTCATTAATGTCACAACCAGCATGTCAGCACGTTGTCACATGCTCGGTTTGGATCAATAGAACCTTGTTTTGAAGCTGTGTGGTTTTGGAAAGTAATTCACATCGTATTTTCCCTGTGTCAGCTTAGATCATGTGAAGATGTCTTTGGGATGAAGTGTTCCCATGGATTGTTTATGTTTATGAATTTGGCTTCGGAGAGTTCACGCGAGGGGAATTTTTTATTTTATTTTGCCATGCAAAGGTGACCCCGGGGAGGAGCCTGTAGGATTATATTCACGACTGAGGTGGAAACAAGCGAAGGCCTTCCCACGTGAAAATGGTTCCCTAGAGCACCGGCAAGAGCGCTCGTCCTAATTAGCGTGACTGAATACCGGCTGGAAAAGCTGAGTTCAGGCAGGGTGAGATGGAGCAGCAGCCATCCTGCCGTGCAGCAACACTGAGTCCATTGAGCTGCCAGCTAGCGCTCCTCGTCGCTCCTGATCCAAAGCAGCAACGCTCAGAGGTCGACACAGGACAGGGAGTCGAGAGACGACGGCCAAACGGCCCGACAGAACCTGGACAACCGTGCGTGGGAACAATATGAGGTTGTGACACAGCAAGATTCTGTGAGAAAGCTTAGAAATCAGATGGGGTTCAGAGGAGTGTCAACTCTATACCACAGGGATCTCCCGGCGGACCCTAGAGCAGTCAGTCTGGAGTCTGGAGATGACGGAAGACCGACAAGGCAACACAAAGACTCATTTGTGCCACAGTGCCACGCAGGACATCACGGTGCCCTCCATATGTACCGGGCGCTCTGTGAGATAATGTTTCAGGAGAAATACCTTGCAGTGCAGAAACTATTTAAATATGTATGCTCAAGGTCAGAGAGTTTTTTTGGACAGCCTGCAGAATCAGATCAGGGGACGGGGGTGCACTAGGTGGGACCCGACCTACCTGGCGTGTCGATGCAGGGCCAGCTGCTTGAGCCAACACTGGGCTAACACTCATCTATCATGTTATGGCAGATCGACACTAAATCAACCGATCAACCGTGTTTCTGAGACATTTTCTTGAAAAAGAAGAAGAAGAAGAAGGTAGCCAGAGATTCATCCCCAAATGAAGGATAATGTTGCTCCGTAACTGCTGCATGTGTATTTAAGCAACTGTTTGTTCATTAATATCAACTGAGAACATGTCACTGTTGTGTTCACAGGCTTTTCCCAACCTGGACCCCCCATAAACTAAGCTACCTTATTTCAAAGGTACTGGAGAAAGTTGTAAGGTATGGAGAAAACTCTACCACCCCCACACACACAACTGGCTACACACAACATTGGTGACAAGTTTCAACAAACACCGAGTCTGCCACCTTCTCGAGTATCTAATGACATCATGATGGATGGCGACTGGCAAAGTTCTGTGGCAAAAGTTCTGTTCTGGTCCCAAGCAAGACACAGTGAAGCAATATATTCTCCTCTAGATATTAAAGAACTGATAGGGGGTGTCTAAAACACTAAAAAGGGGTTTGCCCTAAATGGTTTGCCTCTTACCTCTCAGTCAGCTGGTCCTCCATATAATCCCGATCCTGCCCTGCACTCGAAAACCTCTGGCTCGGTGCTGGCTCGGTCTCCTTGCCTATACCTACCTGACATTGGTCAGTCTGGTGAAACATTCTCTGGCATCATCATACCACCTTTATGCTGACGACATGCAGCTGCTTTGCTCTTTTAAACCGGAGCAAATGCAATCCTCCTGATCCTGACCTGATGGAGTGTAGCCATTGGGGTTGGTGATGAACAACCTCCTAAATGCACGCAAGCAAGACCGAGGGGACTGGTCATCGCCTCCCGATGCACCACAGCCTAGGCCAGGTTATCAGTCCCTCTCAAATCAAAACCCACCCAACCAAAAAAAAAAACTCGTTATTATTTGACCAGGCAATGCTGCTGGAAATAAACCATGACTCTTGAGTCAATTGCTTTTTCCACCTGCGAAAACATCAAAATTCGTTCCATCATCGCCCCACTCTAGACTGGATATTGCAACTCACTGTTCACCTGTCTAAACCAGGCATCCATAAACCGCCTCCAACTGGTTCAACATGCAGCTGCCAGATTACTCAAAAGAAAAGAAATCGTGTCACATTACCCTTGCCTGCTTACACTTACACCAGTACCAGTACATACAGGATCCAGTACACTTCTTTTACTTTTAGTCCATACGCTCGCCCCCAGTTATATACATGACCTCATCATACAGCACACCTCAGTAGCCTTACCTTACGTCTGACCAGGGCTCGGGCAGTGTGCACCGCACGATTAAAAAAAAAAAAGCGATGGGTCCTTTGCTGTGGCCCCACCACTGCTGAACAACACTTCAGGTGGTGAGAGAGCAGCTCAGTCCGAAAAAGCTTCTGAAATCAGCTAAAAACACATCTCCTGTTTTTACTGTTTTTATTGTAAAGCACTCTGTGTATTCGTACTGCGAAGGGCGCTATATAAATAAACTTTTACTTACTTACTTACTTACTGCAGGTTGAAGATGTAGCTACATAACTCTAAATATATAATCACTATAGTTTACGGAGTAGCAGCCTGACTGTGTGCAGACAAATCCTCTCTCATAATTTTATAGAGATACAGGCACAGATTAATTTATATTCATTATAATGTTTGGTCAACTGCTTGTCGATACAGCGAGTTATCGTTGGGGTTTTTGTGTCTGGTGTTTGGAGAAACCTGTATAATCTTAATGAGAAAGAAGAAAAAGCTTTGTTGACTAGTTTAGGCTCCAACTATTATGCAACAATTCAGTGTTGGTGTAGATGGACAGACTGAAAACTCACTGTGCAGCATGTTCACCGTGTGATTTATAGCTATGTTATGATCCATTTGAAAACAAATTAAAAGTAATAAAATAATAAAAGCACAATTCTGAATCCTTTTTTTCCATACTGGCTGTCATGTGACCAACCTTCCACATGAAAAAACATCTTCCAGATTGTCCCTGTTTCATGGCTTTTCCATTCATTTTCAGGTATGTCTGTCTGTTACTTTTGTGATTTTAATGCGTCACTCACATTCTTTAATGGAGTGGTAAAGGGCAAAGGATTTAAAGTTGAGAACAGACAGTGATGTCTTTTTCCACAACACGTGCAGGACGTCCAGGAAGCGCCTGGCTGCAGCTGCGGCAACAACACGCACCGGCTCTGCAGGAGCCGGTGCGAGGCCATGACTGTCGTCAAACCTGCCGAGACCTTCGACTATTGTGATGTTCACTGTGAACGGCTGTCTTTTATGCTCTGGTTGCATCAACACATCCATCGTTAAGTGGTGCTCGAGCTGTCTTTAGACTTGTTGTCCCAATGCGGCCGTCTGCAGCCTATATGCGTCCGAATTCTGCTTCAAACTGGGTTTTTCAACTTTTATCACACCAATTTGCAACACAGTGCGAGCAAATGATTAAAGCCTCACCGAGCAATTTATTGGCAGTAATTTGACAAAAGTATCCAGAATTTTGATTTAAAAAAAGTCTTCTCGGAAAGACATCCAAATGGAGCTATAGCGCAAGTTCAGACAGGAAGGCCACACCCCTAATGCCAGCTATTTATCCCTCATATGTCACTCATTATTTACTTGCGCAGTAAATCATCCATTATCCAAACCGCTTTTCCTTCTTTAGGGTCGCTGGGCGCTGGAGCCGATCCCAGCTGATATTGGGAGAAGGCAGGGTTCACCCTGGACAGGTCACCAGTCCATCTCAGGGCACACATAGAGACAGACAACCATTCACTCTCACATTCACACCTATGGGCAATTTAGAGTTCAATCAACCTGACTGCATGTCTTTGGACTGTGGGAGGAAGCCGGAGAACCCAGAGGGAACCCACGCTGCCACGGGGAGAACATGCAAACTCCACACAGAAGGAAAGCCCCGACCGGGAATTGAACCCACGGCCCTTTTGCTGTGAGGCGACAGTGCTAGCCACTACACCACCGAGTAGCAGTAAATCATGATACCAGCAAATATGACGGTCTCTCTACCTTCAGTTCATTCAGGTTGCTGTTACGCACCCCTCCCCCACCCCATCTTCATCCAGTCTTCACGGGTCCATCACCACCACCACCACCAGGTCTGGACTCCACGGGGGGATCTACAGTACCTCATTCTGATCGGGGCAGTCGACCCTCAATTACAAATCTCCCAGTAGAGTCCATAAGACTCTGGGACTTCATCATTGCATATCATCTGTTTACAATAAACATGATCCTTTCTTCATCGAACTGTCCCTGATTGAACTGTCCTTGGTTGTTCTACTTATAGATTTGAGATGGAAATCTTCATTGTCATAATGCAGTGAGAACAATTCATTCTTACCTTACAATGATGTCTGATTGCCATCTTAAGAGCACACATACTAAACAATAAGATAATCACTAACAGAAGATAAATATAAGAATAGATGAACATGGCGAACACTGTGTACATTTAGGGGGAAAGGTCACAGCATCGTCATTCAAAGTCACAACGGGAACTCAAATAAACCACAATCTGGCTCTATCTTGGTGCTATCAACGAGTAAAATCTGCAGTTAAACTATAACCTAAAACTGACTTAAATAATGAGCATCACCAGCTGACTGAGACCGTCTCCCTTTGACATCCACACAGGTGACCAGGGACTTTTTAGAGAGAGGTTTGACCTCAGCAGTCAGTCTGGGAGCATCATCCACGCGGGCCCTTTCATCTCCGAGGGATACTGTGCAGCAGACAGCCGTTATTAGGCTGCTTGAAGAGTGACCCCAGGCGAGCATTCATCAGCTGTTGATTAGCGACATGCACCCTGTGGACTGTGAGATGTAATAATGAGCACTCGTCTCCCGGGAGACTTAATCAGTGACCTTTGACATCTGAAGAAGGACGGAGTTGTCCAAGCCTTTTTTATCACACCTGATGGAGAGACTCAACGGGATGCTGTATTTGAGGGGTGTTACATTAACAATATTCTTCTTTAAGATTCTAAATTGTTGGTTTGAATGTATGAATGGTTAAAGGGTAATTACTAGGGCTGAAAAAATTAAAAAAAAAATCGCACATTTTGAATCATTTGAAATTCATTAACGCGATTAAAAGTTTCTTTTTCTTTTAAAGAAAAAACTGAGCTGTGTGTTGTTTTCAAAAAGTGCCTACCTAGGTATTTAATTTTTATGTGTTATTGTACTGATTGTTTGAAATGTCAGATCAGTAAAAAAAAAAAAAAAAAAAAATATTGAGACCCCATTGGTCCTGGTCACCTGTTTCGAACAACAGAACAGTGGCCTTAACTGACTGACATTCAAATATGCTGACATTCAAATATGTCTGCTGGGCCTCTGTTCTCCATTTTACAAAAAAAAAATACAAAAATGTTTTAAAGGCTTTTGCATACACACATATTGCCACGTGTTCTACACATTCTACATCAATCTCATCTCTCTTAATATGAGGGCACTTGTCCTTGCGCCGTCTTTCTCTGGTTCTCGACTGACAGGCTGCTAATGAGCCTCACCTGTGGGTGGGAGGTCCTTGTGATTACTGAGTGTTCATTGGTTGTTTTTTTTCGCAAATGACAGACAAACGGCGGATTGACATCGTTGCAGGTGCCGTTGTATGATTTCTTTCTTTCCGCGGCCCGTCACCCGACACGCGTCCCTCCCCCTCTGTGTATCAGAGGGGAGACGGAGGAAGGAGGAGGAGAGAAACCCGACTGATTCATCCACCAGTTTAAACTGACTTTATTATGCTCCTTTTCGTGGAGAAAAAATTTTTTTTAAAAAAAACATTGTTAAACATGTACTGTTACTGGTGCGGTTCAGAGAGAGTGTAAAACTTCAACAAACGACAAGTAAACAAAGTTGTGTGTGTTAGTGCTAAATATTTTAGTGCGTTAACGCGGCCAAATTAATCGCATAGATTAACGCGTTAACGCTGACAGCCCTAGTAATTACACTCTGTAGACAGAAATCACCAAAGATGAAAGCCGTGAAGAATTTTTATTTTGTTTAGTAAACCTATATAAAAAGATCTGAAATGCTCTCCCTTAGAGTCAATAATTTGAGTAATATTGCACTTCTATAGAGTATGAATATATTGACTTGTCCTAACAAACCTTTTCATGATGTGTATGTGTGAACATATCTCTGCATTCCTTCAATGCCACAGTATAATATCAGGATTTCTTGAAGCAGTCCAGAGTCCTTGTGCCATTATCCGTTTTTCAGATGTCTTTGTCAATAAGCTCCATACATTGAAGGAGTTGGACCAGAGGTTAGTAAAGGGGCTTCGTGGTCACATGCAGAGAGAGAGAGAGAGAGAGAGAGAGAGAGGTATCTGAGGCAGAGGGGACATGTACGTTACGATGCTGCAAACCAGTGAAACCACATCTGTTCCTCCAGAGCCACCGTTCACGTGGAATCAAATCCTCTGGCTGGAGTCAAGGTCCTGGGACACTGGCCTTGGCTCCTGCTCCGGCTGGAAGGCATTTTTTTAAATGAAAGATGAGACTTTATCATGCTCCACTGTGTCACCGTGGAAAGCGCCACAAACAAATACTGCAAGACCATAGTTGACGTGATTGGTGACGTCTGTCGCAACTACAGAGGTATTGTTATTGCTCATGGCTCCCCGGTGGAGGACCACATTTCCCATAAACACTCGACATTCAACAAATAATAACCCCTGTCATCTGTCGGTTACACACATGCACAGTGTCGGGGAACGTCTCTGTGTGCCGTGCCACCACGACCCTCTCGTCAGGGGCCACATCAAGCCAGGGGGCAAATCTGTAAATGATGGTAAAAAAGACATGGAGACGGCGGCTGGTTTTGGGTGGTGCGCTGTGAGATCTACGCCTCTATTTTAAAAAGCTCGGCTGATCATCGTTTTTTCTTTAATCTCTTCAGTTCGACTCCCATGTGGCTCATCCAATTTAACTTCATGAATTGAGCTGATATAACGGGTGTACGTTCATAGAAACCTGTGACTAGCTAAGCTTAAAAAGTTGTTTTAAACCTCGGGCAGCATATTAAAAGAGGAAATGTCCCGTGTGATAAACATACACCAGTGGTCGATGTGTTCACGTTTTACTTTATCAACGGCATCATGACCCAGCGCTTGCTTTTGGGATTTCCCTGTAAACAAGGAGGTGCTTATGTGGGAACCGCGTTGATATTTTCTCTTTGCCGGCTGCGTTCATAAATGTGGCCATGAAGTCACCGTTACCCGCTGATTGGACGGGTTGCGTGGCGTGGCAGCATCCAATCAACGGTTCAGACTCCAGCTGACCATAATGATGGATCCGAAATGTATATGTTCATGGAAACACAACAAACAAGAAATCGAAGGACGGATACAATTCAAAATGGAGTTACTTTGAATATCCATCCGTGCATGACTCCAATTAAATAGATTTTTAGAGGCCATTAGGGCAGTTAAGATGTCTTTTCATTTTTGTGTTCGGTGACACAAGTTTCTTCCGCAGTTTTCAAATGTACAAAACATTCTCACACATCTCTTTACAACGTGACTATTTCTGTGGAAGTAAGCCAGAGGGCCTTCGCTCTGGACGGTCTGCTGCTGCTGCTCCTTTGTATTGTATTGCATCATTGTCTTTGTCACAGCTGCCAGCCAGAGTAAAAAAATGCAATATCTAATGTGCTCTAGATTGCATTCCTAGTCAAATGCAAATTGATTTGCTGTTGAAAGTTCAGTTAGACTCCAGCCATCCGACGAAAATGAATTAATTTTCCCTGTCAGATTCTTGGAGGAGCTAAGTGAAGAGCATCTGCTCAGAATCGCCCTTCTTTCTTCTGTTTGGACTCTGATCCCTATTTATTTAATCCAATGTAGAGTTCTGATCATATCTAAGGCGTGTGTCTGTGTGTGTGTCTGTGTGCGTGTGTGTGTGTGTGTGTGTGTGTGTGAGTGTGTAAGTGTTTGCAGGAGATCAGACAAATCAGAGTTTCCAGGCAAATACTGCAACATATTAAGATTGTTTCTATTCCAACATTCATACTGGAGTTTCTTGGACAACAAAAATCTACCAGACTTTATGATATTCCAGTTTTCAGTCTTTAAGGACATTTATGGAGCAGGCTGGCGAGCTACTTCAGGTGGACAGCTCCAATTTGCTGCTGCACTAACACATGACAGAGGGAAAATGGATTTAACAAGGGACTTTGACTTAAATTGCAAGTTGCAGTTCTCCACACATCGTTCAACAGATGCCTCGAAGCTCAGAGACAGCACACTTCCAAGGGAAGCAGTAGTGTGTGCTTATTGTGCTCTTATCGTTGTACCGGACATACAGTATCTGTGGTCTTTTGTCACTTGGGCATTGACCATGGCAACTCCCACCTTTGGAAACATCATCCAATAGAAATAAAATCCTGTTCAACCGAACATTCAATGAGAATTGGACCTGTTCTTGGTTGACGATATGTTCCAATCCCGATCTCCGGCCTCACTGGTTTAGTTCTGCCCTGCTGTAACACCGTGGGGTCTTCGAGGGCTCTCTAGCAGACATTTTGAGCCCTGTATTAACCTTTTTCCGATGCCCAAGGGAATTACCCACAATGCATAGCAATGTGATGTTAACCACAGGTAACGTGGAGACGTTAAAAAAGGGAAACGTGTGTTCAGAAATGACCGCTCATCGTGCGAGGAAAGAGCCTGAAAGACGTTCAAATCATGGACTAAAAAGTAGAAGATAAATATCTACTAATGGATGTCATATTTTTTTACGTTGTCAGGGAAACGTGGTATGTTGCAGCAAAGTGCTGTCCCTTTCGTATTTACACCATTTCAAGCCCCTTAATCTCTCTTACACTCAATCACCCACCAGGTGACGTCAGTCGATCCTTGAGGGCTTAGGGTTCAAGGCCTCAGGGTCGGCCCTGATGCCACCTGTTGGCAGGGCTTTCCTGACGGACTCTCCCTGAAGGATTTCATTTTCTCCATGTTGATACGCAGGGACGACTCCTTCACGTCAACAAGCTGAGTGTTTGCTGCTTGTGCGTGTGTTGTTCTGACTCCATATTTAGGCTGTGTTTAAGCTCATACTGCCAGCCCAGCTGACGTTAGCCGTTGGCTGCTGTCT
The DNA here is from genome assembly GCF_029220125.1 of Pseudoliparis swirei. Classification (NCBI taxonomy): domain Eukaryota; kingdom Metazoa; phylum Chordata; class Actinopteri; order Perciformes; family Liparidae; genus Pseudoliparis; species Pseudoliparis swirei. The sequence goes on along the minus strand of NC_079399.1, from coordinate 14,836,830 downwards.
GGAAGGCTCACAGCTGGATGACTCGATATTTACTTCTTTTGTTTGTCTGCAAAAATCAATTCATGCATGATTTGTGTTGAATTTATTGTAGCCTTGTGTCTGAGGCTCTTACTTTCAGGCTCGTGAGGTCTGTTGTGGTTGAGAGGAAATGAGGAAACACACCTGCTCAGAATCACATCATTCACATCTCTGGATGATATTTCAACAAAATGGCAATTCGAAGAATAAAATAAACAGCTTGGTTCTTAGCTGAACACGACCTTTACAGTCATGCTATTGCGTGTCTTGACGGGGACATTGATGCGTGGCCTCCGTGTGTGTGCTTGAGTTCCGACATCAATGGGATCCACATCCCCACCCCAAGGCCTGGCCTCTAATCCAGACTCTTGTAATCTGGCCAGCTGTGGCTTGGCTGAGGGGACGACAAGGCAGCCCTCCGCTTCCACTCGTTCCCTCACATTCCCTCAGCCACATTCAAACCCCACGGTGACCCATATAGGCAGCCCGCCCTGTTATTCGCCACTCCTCACAGTAACTCCGCACACCATCAAAGTGTTGGTTATGATGCTTCATCATAAACAGCACAACCCTCATTTGGCTCTGATGGGTTTAGAACCAACTGATAATTTACAATACGCTCACATATATAATTTAAAGACACCAACGTTTTGTAAGAAGTTAACATTGTTTCATAATTTATGATTTGTCATTGATGAAAAGTAACACATTTAGTATTTTTAGGCCTGAGAATCTGTCTTTTGGTCCTTTTGGGGTGAAACATCTTGCAGGGAAAGAAGGAGATTTGGATTTTCCCTAAATATTTGGGAACATTTGGTTCTTTTTGTACCAAACAAATGAAGAATCCATAAACCACTCGTGCCCGGTGAAGATATTGTTGAGTCACGGGTAGTGATCATGTGTCCGAGTGGCTTGAATAATATATATTCTACATTGTAAGATACCATGTTCTCTTTTGGAGCCATATGGTAATGAAGTCCGAACTTTATCTTTGACTAAGGTGTCTCCAGAGTCAGAGAAGAGTCAATGAAGTGAACAGCAGTAGTGAGGGAACAGCTGTTCACTGGGTGGAACTAAACTAACAATTGATTTTGTTGTTGTTGCACACAAAGACATAAAAAAGGCATTATGTTGGTCCGATTGGGGTTGGGAAATATTGCAAACATTACCAAAACCCTGAATATCTTCTGTTCTTGACCTATTTATGAGGTGATGCTGTAATTCTTTTCTACAACGTATCAGTACCCATCTGCTTTCACTACGAATTTCGGATTACGGCATCCTCCTGCACATTCAAATGGTCCCTTGCTGTTTGTGTGGTCTTTCATGAACACAGTCAGTTCACGTCACAGGCGGCCATGACACCGGGGCCCATCATGGATCACTGAGAGCCCGTTTCAAACATTTCTGTTTGAAAATGTGACCCGAGTGGTTTTGTGCTGCGTGGTTTTGTGACCGCCACACTGAGCTACATCAGGAACCCGCACAGCGTATTATTTAATGGCGACATCGTATGGTAGTGAGGGTTGGTTTGTGTAGTCCTGAATAGAAGTGGAAATTGGATGACAACAACATCCGTGTCTGGAACAGAAACGTTGTGGGGAAGGAAGCAGACGCTTCATGAAGGGCCAGGGCTGGACTGAGGTCACATGACAAGTTCGACGTGCTAATCTGTTTTTGTTTCATGCTCTCACTTTTTCCAATTGATTTACATTTTTTTCTTCAAGTACTTCAATTACATTAAAGTTATTAACATGAATCTGTTGTATGCTCTGCATTGCTGATGAAAAAAGTGCCAGCACCCAAGCTATAGCTCCAGAACCCTTTCTGTAATATTTTGGGCGTTGTTGTTGACGTCTCGAGGGAAATTTTCTCTTCCTTTTAAAAGTGTGCTCATTACTCTTATTGGCTATTTGCTCGCGGTGCTTTTGTTGCACTCATTAGCGTTGACAAGACTGGTTGTCGAGGACCCACTTTTCACTGCCGTGTGTCTGTGCTGCCCGCAGTGAAACACCAGGCTCCATAGCAACGGCAACACGCAAGAGACACAACATGTGTGACGTAAAACTGAGGATCGGTTTGGGCTCAACAGTTCAATAAATAAACCATACTGATCAGTTAAAAAAATGCCTTTATCAGCTTTGTTACCGATCCATGAGATTGGATCGCGACATTGTGTTTATTTCAATTCTAGTGCACCCCTTTCTTTTAGTCTATTTTCCCCGGTGTGAACAATTCAAACTGAAGGTGCTAGACCGCTGCACTCAAACACCCTCACATCTGTTTTCATTGTTTCTCTGGCAAGACGATAGAAGACAAAAGAACTATAGGTGATAACCCAAAAACATGAACGTTTATGGTAATACAGAACAGATGCTGTCATCTGATAACTAGAAGTTCCGCATGCTCGGGAAGCTTAGCATAACAAAAAGAAGTGAGGCCCAACCTGGAGTCGCATGAGGTGAAATCTGCTCAGCGTATGTGCCAAAGAATTACTGCAATCACCTGAGGTCAACGAGAGCAGAAAGCTCTGATCAGTCCATTATGCAAACCGAAAATACCATAATGACAGGAAACTAGATCTGCATCAAATAAACGAGCAATAGAGTTGTGAAGTTGGCTGGATGATAAGGTATTAGTTCCTTATTTTCTCTTTGAATGATATCCTCAATGCTCCTCAACATAAACACACACGAGTCCTATGGCCCAGAATTCCCAATATTCCAGCTCCTTTTCGGAGAAATCATGTTTCTGTCAGATTGTTATGGCAGACGGCTTTGAATTCGATCAGACCCATGAGTCTGTTCCCGTGTTATTACAGAGGTGAATGCAGTCAGAAGACCGAATAACATCTGATATGTCGTCAATTTAAAACGCTTGTTCTGTTCACTTGGGATCAAAACTTAACTTATTCTTGCCGTAGAATTTATCCAAACGACCCAAAATCTGAAAGTACATTTATTTCCACTGCAGATTGTGTCATCCTGTCATGATCTTGGGTATTCGTGTCTTGTTTCCTGTATTATTTTGAAGGCCTTGTCTTTCGTGTCCTCGGTTGTCCTGCACTTCCTGTCCCTGTGATTGGCCGCCCTGTCCCTGATTGTTTTCTCTTGTGTCCCCTTCCCCTTCCCAGTGTATTCAAACCCTGTTTGTCTCCTGAACCGGTGCCGGTTCGTCCTGTTTAGATCCCTGGTGAGCGCTCGGTGTAGAGCCGGTTGTTTTGAGTGATTCCTCGGTTTGGAGAAGAATTTACTTTCTTTGCACCGTTAAAAATAATAACTTTTCTTTGCACCGTTGTTGGCATCTGGGTCCTCTCTCTCGGTGGCTACACATGACACATGTTTAAAAAAAAAAATGCAACCCGTAATTTTCGGCAGTTGTTTATGACCTTTGAAACCCAATATCAAGATGTTTGTACTGAAAAGTCTACAATGGCTGTCTTTAATACCTCAGCTTACGTTGTTATGCACAGGCTTGTACAGAATGATTAGTTGTACATAGTCTTCATGTTTTCACCATAAACAAAGATGCTTTTATAGCTTCTGTGGAAGTGATGCACTTTATGCACTCGGATTGGTCAAATGGGCAGACCAATGAGGACATTTTGAACTGGCCGGCTTCAGCGGTGATGACAATAACTCTTGGGTTGAGATCTTAAATATGGCTCAGGTTTGACAACAAATGCATGTATGTCGTTGCAAGAAGTTGTCCATATGGCATTTATACATATACACAAAGTGTGATCTTGATGAACATGAAACGTTTGTAACGAAGAGTTTCATAGCTGAGCCAGTGTTCATTGCTTCCTTGCAGATCCATTTGTTATTCATTCAGATTCATGAGAATACTCCCAAGTAAAGTTATTATCCACATGTAAATTATCTCTGCTGCTCGGCATATAAACTGTTCTGGCTGAGTGTTTATCTTATAAACATTGATTTGGGATTTATTAGTAAGTTATGTCTTAAAGTCAAGCTCATCTTTAATTGGTTATTCATTCATTAATTTATCCAGCAAATGTTGAGTTTTTGGTTTAAGTTTCATAATTCAAGTTCAAAATGTATTTTACAAATATGGGATTTACAACCTTTTAATTTGCGTTCCTTATATTTGAGTGCCACTGTGCTGCAGAGCCGCTCTGCCCACGGCTGCTGTTTTTGTGTTGAGGATGCATTCCTTTCACAACTTTTACAGATTGCGGTCAGCCTGAAATCCCAAACACTGCTGTCTGGAGAATAAAGGTCTGAATGCACGTTGGGTTGTGCACTCGCGATGTTGACGAGTGTTTTGATTTGGTGAGCTGCAAAGCCACAGGCGGGAATCTGACTCAAACTGCCATCAATGCACCTCGGCACATTTAGTTCTAACAGTACAGTTCAGTGAGCTGAGGTCCAACCAGGCCACCCAAACTTCAGCTGATAAGATATTTAATTTGTTGGCAAAGTAACGGAATCCTTTGATATGTTTGACTATAGTTGTGTCAGGTTACAGGACAGGATGTTAAGCGCAGAACAGTCCTCCTATGTCAACTCTTGATTAAAGACTATTTTTTCCCCAATACTTGAAAGCACTACAACCCACAGTAACAGCATGGGGCAATTAAATGCTGAGTGAAAAAAACAGACGGGCATCTTTTCAGGCAGCCCTGCCAGCCATTGGCTGCTGAGCTGTGTGTTAACGTGGCATAGCCTCAGCACAGCGGGCTCAGTCTGTCCAGCTTCCTGCACATACACACAGCTCTGTGGGAGGCTGGCTGAGCGGACTCCCTTTGCCGGTCTCTGTTTCCAGCCCTGAGGTGAGATCTCAGAGCTGAGCTGAGGATCATTCCAGGACGGGCACATCTGGAAAGTCCAATTGGCTGCACTTGCCAGTTCGCAAGCTGGTGCTAATGAGAAGCAGGAGTCTGCCTACCGCTCCTCAGTCTGGTGAGCATTAGATAAGCCAATCATCTGTGCTTCCTCATGTACATTCGTACTCTCCCAGTGCAAAATATTTGTTCCACCTATTTATATTATTACAAATGTTTGCACACGCAGACTCTGGCCTATGCCTAAGCCTACGGAGACTGTGGCCTACAATGATGCCATGAGGATACTGTTGAAGAGACCGAGGAGGACGAGTGGCAGTGAGATGTTTGTGGCTGCAGGAGTCAAGACATTCAAAGCGGTTCTAAGAAATCTAATGTACAAATGTATCTGACGGGTTGATGACTCCGAATATGAGATCATCATGTTTTTATCAAATATAGAATTTAGCAGTACACGCTACCAGTCCCAGCGGTGGTGACACTGGTACAGCTGTTTATTACCTTCGCATTGAAAATGCGGAAGGTAATGTTTTGATCGCCGTGTATTTATTTATTTGTATGCGTGTTATTCGCATAACAAAAAAAGTTTTAAACCGAATCGCATGAAATTTGGTGGGATGATTGGTTATTATCCGGGGACCATTTGATTAGATTTTGGGATCGATCGGGTCAAAGGTCAAAGTCAAGGTCATGAAAAGGTCAGAATCTTCTTGAATCGCATGACATTTGGTGGGATGATTGGTTATTATCCGGGGACCATTTGATTACATTTTGGGATCAATCGGGTCAAAGGTCAAAGTCATGGAAAGGTCAACATCTTCTTTTTACCATAGCACGGGACATTTTTATCCAATTGGCATGCAACTAATGCCAAAATGTTCATAATTCAATGTCCAATCTTGTGATATGCGAAGGTATGCGCTCTACCGAGTGCCCATTCTAGTTTATAAAGCATGTGTAGTTCTTTGTTTGTTTTTTACTTGTGATTTTGTATGTATTTTATTATATTTTAATGTTTTGTACTATCTGGACCTTGAGTCTGTAATACAAGTTTAATTGATTGATATGGATGAAACTCTTTGTGGTTTTAATGTTGAGATATCATTGGACACTGTTATATTTTGCTAGCGTGCTAATGTTAGACGTGCTGTGGCTAATACAAGATGTTCGGTCTACATATAGCTGCACAGTTTAAGAGATTGTTAGTGGTTTTGAGTATGCAGGGCACTATTTCCCCCCCCCCTACTTCGTAAGTCAGAGTAAGTGACATCCCAGTCACATGGCAGTGCTCTTGTGGAAAGGCACTCTGCGAGGCTACTAAGAGAATATAGCGTGTGTTTATGTAAGCCTTTGCGAACGGCATGCAGTGTGGCTTGTTCTGTTTTCGAAGTGTGCCAGCATTCACTGCTCTGAAATCCACCAGTCATGAATCTTTCCTAAGCACGCGAAAACGCCCTCGCACATGACCCTAACACCACAAGTAGCGGTTCACTCAGCACAGAGCCGGACTCATGGCCGTGACTTCTCGGTCTATGCAGGGTCATCGCGGTCCGAGGCCTCTCATCTCAGCCTCAGCTCACCCATCTCCCAGGGCTTGGGAAAGGTGAGCAGGTGTGATCGGAACACTGAGCTTTATTCAGAGGAGGAGGCCACAGGGCAAAGAGGAGCGAAAGATTTACACCGTGTCCACATCTTTACTGTAGGGATTTACGACCTTACCCCGACGCAAAGCAGATTTAGAACCGACGACTCCTCAACTTTTAACAGGACAGTCAGTTGTTTACATAGCAGGCTGGTATTTTCAGAGAGACATCAGACCTGAATGAGCAGGCGGCAGTTCCCGTGAATGAGGGCGCTGCAGGAACGGATGTGTATGTGTGACTGTAATCGAAAGAGGAGGTATATGAAAACAGTCATGCTGGACTTACTACATCTATTTATAAGTCAAATTCCATATATGTGTAAACACAGAAATACACTTTGAATTACTCATAGAATGACAAATAAAAGTGATGTTCAACGTGGCGTTAAGTTAAACAAACATCCTGCATTATTGCATTCATTTTGTCCTATTGACATAGAAACCCATTTGACTGTTTCACTGTGGTTGTTATTGTCATGCAGCTCAGTGTTTTTGTCTCAGCTGCTATGAAATGGACTGTACAATGCACAAACACAAGACCCCAGTTTATGTTCAGCAATGACGTCAACCGAAAATAAACCAAAATATGGCAAACATCTCTTTTTTAATGTCCGCTGGATTGTAAAGACAGCCGAAGTATCTAGCCTAAACAAAAGACTTTAACAAATAGTGTTTGTGTCAGTTGTTTAGGAAGAAACCATTTCTCTTCTCAAGTTTCTGACAGTATTGTTTATGGTCTGTGCTTCTGTGTTTGCCTGATTCCTAACAAAGATGAAATATAGTTACCCAGACAACTCCTTAGCTTGCATGTGTTTAATAAAACAGCTTTACCTTAAGCAGTGTTGTTCAAACTTCTGTTTTGGTCGACGAGCATGATGAAACCATGTTCACCTTAAAGTTCACCGTGTCAGATCACAGTTTCCTTTCTGATGTTCTCTGCAAAACAAATTGTTAGACAGGCCTCAAGTGATAATATTATGCATGTGCAGCTCATATTTTAGAGGACAATTGAAGGGTGGAAACTGTGGCAGATTGTTTGTAATGAAACAAAAATAAAGTGTCAGAGTACGACTGCAGTAGCAACATTAAGGCCATTATCGAAAATGAAATATGTCAAGCTTTTTAACCATCACCATACTGCATACAGACAGACACACTGGTTTGTTTGTTTGTTGCACATATGTTAATGCTTGTGATCAGATTGCTTCTCAAAAACAAAACCCACTGTTTGAGTTCAAGGTAATTATGATCATCCAATACCAATCCAGAGACTCAGACCTCTCTTTGGATTGAAGCCCTCACTGTTGAATTCTCTGTCAGAAGTCATAATGATTAGGAATCGCTCATCGCTGGTTTATACAATACTTTGCTGTCTTATCTTTCTTGCTGTCTTAAATCATAAAAAAGTTACAATTATATGATAAAGGACCATCTTGGACCATTAGTCCCGTTTGGTGAGGAGAGAAGATATCATTCTTTCTGCCTCCAAGGCAGCAAAGTCGAAAGAAAGTACCCAAAGCTCAGTCGGGCTGTTGCCCATCCTTTACAGATATGCATGTAGCTCTGCATCATATTTAATGTCATGATAAGTCACAGATGTCGCAGAGAGAGAGGACCCAACTGCCGACATTACTGCAAAAACCAATCTTTAATCCAACAAACAAGACAGGACGACAAAACGCGGACCAAACAGTAGGAAGCCACACTGGGAATGAGACGCCAGGGTTTAAATACACAGGCAGGAGGAGGTGATTGGACAACGGGGAACGAGACACAGGTGGACACAATGAGGGCGGGGCCAGCAATCACACAGAAGGAAACAATCAGGGCCAGGGCAGACAATCACAGGGAGACAGACGACACAAGGACTTCAAAACAAGACACAAAACGAGACACAAACTCCAGATCATGACATTTAAGGGCTTGTGTGCCCGTTGGGAATCAGTAAGCCGCAGTGCTGGATCTGCGTTTCCGATGTTGAGGTAAACATTATTCAGGAAAGACATGAATAAGTTGTGTGTATTTTGAAGCTATAATGATTAAAATGGCCTTTCATGAAAATATAAAAAAATATGGACACAGTTTATATGTAAAAACAGTCATCTTCAGATCTGCTCAGAAGTCTTCCCTGGCATTTTATTTTTCTCATTTCGAGCATTTTAAGAGGAAAACATCGGGACGCTCCAAAAATGCCTCAGTGGTGCCATGAAGACTGGGAGACTTGTAAAGCTCGGGGCCAGCAGTGTGTAGGAAAGTATTCAGCAGAAAGAGCCTTTATAACAGGTGAGAGGTGGACTGAAGGAGGGCCACACTGGTGCAGGAGGACATAGAGCCAGACACCAGAATAAACTGGAGGCTTCATGCACATTAGGCTGGAAAAATGTGTTTCTAGAGGAAGAATAATCTGGTTGAGTTCCCTGAAACCTCTGAAAGTCTCACATGGGTGCAAAAGTTATTTAATGGCTCAGAAAAAGATCGGAATACTTTTGCTTTATCATGGAAGGTCAACCTATTAAATATAAGTGGATATAAAATAGCTATCGGCGATAGTGTTTCTTTATGTACATTTCTTTGAGTACAGTTCTTGTCTCAAGTCTTATATTCTTTTGGTCAATCCAGGGACTACATTGCTTTGTAGTCAAGTGCAGCATTTTGTGAAACATGACTGTATTATTGCATGTGCGAAATATAGATTTCAAACCACTATCTTGTATTTGCAACGTGTCTAGACTTTGGTAATGACAGGTTGTCACTTCTTCCTGTCAGTGGTGTTTTTTTAATCTAATTGTAGCAGTGATGTATATTTACCTTGAACCCTTAAAGAAAGTAAATACAGTCTTTTTATTCTTGAATTTATTATCTTGGTAAGGTAATGTAAACATTTAATTGTTTACATTATGGTGTCACCCACAGTACCGTGTCATGTTGTGTTTTAAGGCAAATATAGAGTCGAAGATGTATGGCAGAAGACGAGCTGCACCTCCCTGCTCACTGATGGCGGTTTAAGGGAACTTCCCTCGGACTCGTACCGTTGAGTGTGGAGTGGGTTTACCTGTCATAGTATGTGAATTACTCATTAATACTCATTTGCCCACAATGCATTGCGTTATGGTGCCTTGAAAGCAGCTGTCAGTTTTTTGTCCGATTTTGAGCCGGGCTAAAAGGTGTCAATCTGTCACTTTATTACATTTTATTATGTTTTCATGTAAGAAAGTAACCGCCTAGATTCCCGTTGTGGTCAGTAAATCCAAGGGTTTGGGAAATTTGCTGCAATGTTGTGACGGAGATGTGACAGAGCGGCAGCCTTGAGACTGGCCCAGCCGTCACTTCTGTGTTCTTCAGTGTACTTCAGTGTACTACAGTGTACTACCGTGTACTACCGTGTACTGCCATGTACTACAGTGTACTTCATTCAGTGTACTTCAGTGAGATTCAGTGTACTACAGTGTACTACAGTGTGAGTCAGTCAGTGTACTTCTGTGTACTTCAGTGTGAACAATTTATTTGTAATCGTTCATTTAGTAGACGGTATGCAATATTATTACTATATTTGAGTTTGTGGTATGCAGCGTGTTAGTCAGCGATTTCAAACACAATCTGATTATATGAGAACAGATGTAGATCTTTGTAGATTTGAAATACTACACACCTCTCCGAGTTGTGATATACATGATCCTGCAGGCGTTCCTTCTCTCTCCAGACCTCCCTGGGCACTGAAGTACAGTCGACCCACCACCATCCCACACCAGACCGCACTGGGGCTCCATCGTCATAGAGTCTGGAGTTATACTGCAGAGATGTCGGCCTTTGTGGTCAACATTTTCTTTCTGTTTTGCCTCCATGATAAGCTGACCAAGTCAACCTGACATAATTAGTTTTCTGGTTTTTTTGGAGTTGTAAATTGCTGCTGTGGTGTAAATCAACACGGCGCTGGCGGCCAATGAGAAGCCACGTTAAACGACAAGGGCGGCTTCTCTGCCCCCGACCGCAATCGCTTCTCAGCTGCTTCCCATTGTTTGTGTTCCAGAATATAATGTGTATAAAATGGGCATGTTTTAATATATATGTGCCAAAGTAATGATGGTATTTCTATTCATACTTGCTGTTTGTATAGTGCTCACAACTATACATCTGACGCTCATGTCATGCCGACATAAACGAGGGAAGCTGTAGAGGGTGCACATAAGAGTCACATTCAGTTAGAAACATACAGATAGCTGCTTTGCTTTTAAAATAATGAGGCCAAGTCACAGACGGGGAGCCAGGCGGTCTGAGTGGGCCGACTTTTAGTCTGAAGGAAACTCTCAGCACTCGCAGAAGCAGTTCACCTGACAGCTCAACAAACCCAAGAGGGGAAAAGTGACAGAAACATGCTAAATCGATACGGTGAATAGAACCTGTGGCTGGGAGGCCCCTCCCTCCCAATGGAGATGTTTTCACAACACTCCCAAAGCTATAATCGCGGTCTCTTAACTCTGTATTTGGGATTGAGGAATAGAAGTGGCATGAATAGCTAATGAAGGGATAACATAAAACAGCCCTCTGCTGGCCGGAGAGGAGCTCGACTTACACTTGGCTATTTTGGGTAAGAAACCTCTGTGCTAATTTTAGAGCCTTTCCGACGGACCCCGTCTCTAATCAAGGGATCAAAACCACTTTATTCTGAAAATGGGTAATTACAGTTCCACCTACTTAAAAATGGCCTCAAAGACCACAGCAGATTAGCTTCTGCTGAGTTGTTGATGCAGCGGGATGTTTATCACAGCTGCTTCGGTCTTGAGGAAAACAAGATGTTTTACATATTTAGTCAGGTGGGAAAGGTTTATACTTTAACGGTTATATTCTTGGAATTTGCATTCTTATATATTTCCGTATTTGAACTAAGCTTAGTTTTACATTTTCGTTGTATACCATTCATATTTTAAACCAATTCACCACATCGCAGCTGGTTTTAGTTGAGATTGGCATCCTCAAATGTAAACATGCAGAAATGTGTGCAGCATCATTAACTGCTGAAGGGTTGCTTCTCTGTGCTGGTACCAATGTGAAGTCCCTGTTTCTGTTCATGCATAGGTGATCATACTGTGATTTGCATGTGAGATGTATACTCTGAATAAAAAATGTCCAACTTTATGACTTTTAATTCAACTTTAAAATGTATTTAAAATGATAAAAGTCATTAAATGCATGATATCAATACGGAAACCTGTTCCCTTCTGAAAAAAAGGCAGATTAAGAATATTCTGAACAAATTTCACCAGACTCAATCAATCACACTATGACCCCTTAGATTGACTTTTGGTTGTGGACCAAGTGAACAATGTATGTAGTGCTGTGGCTCCATGCCGCCATTGTCAGCTGTCAACATTGGCTCAAAGTGGATATAAAGGCTGGCTCATTAATCAAATGCGTTGTTTTGATGTCTTCCAGAAAGACTATCTTTGAGTCCGTGGCTGGACTAAATTGTATTGTGATATTAGCTCCTCCCCCCAGCCTCCCCCTCCTCCCCAAACACAGTCCATAGGGGTCCCCCTTGAGAGGCGGTCAACCCCGCCCTGAGAAGCACTAAGCTCGGTGACACGGCTGTCAAACTAAATCTCTGTGCTTCCCTTAGTCCTGGTTGCCAGGGGTGAACATCAGGAATGTCGCCGGGTGACAAAGGACGATTAGCGGCCTGATTTGTCCGTGTGCTGACATTTGTGAGTTTTCATGTGTTGTATGGGAATTCTTGGCATTGAGGTTGCTTTAGTTGCCACATAGAGTCCTGAAGGTCCTCTTTCAGACAAGACGCACAAAGGATGTTGTTGAAACACATGTGGAATTGTTGTCTCAATATGACTGACTGGAGAGAGTGTCTGAATAACTGCATCAATTCTCTTTTTTTTGCTTTGTTTACTGCCATGTGACTGTTTATAAACTGCCTAGCGACTGTCACCTTCAGAAGAACAGTAACAAGTTAATGCACGAAGCCTCACTTGTATTGCATCACCCAACATACTGGGGCAAAATGGCTTGTAACTTCAGATGCAGCGGTTTATAGTAGACAGTGCTCCACCTCGCCTGAACTGGTTCCCTCTGTCAGTTTTAATTAAATATAACTCATATAAAGCTTCAGGGAAAACAAGCCTTTGTTCTGCGTAACACAGAAAAAGCCACATATGTATTCATGAGTGAGGCAATTGTTTACATTGTTATCAAGACCTTGAAATGTGTTTTCTCTTCATTACAATAAAGTCATTTCTATCGAGCAGATGTGGATGTGTGATTCTGATCAAAACTGGACCCACATCTTCAAATAGACCGACACGACGCATGCATCCTGGGACCTGATCCAGCATGCGACACGGAGAAAAAAGGACACTGGCTGCAACATGATATGCCAACAAATACTGTCATAACGAGCCATGATGAATATTATGACGTGGTGTTGATAGCGAATCCACTAGGAGAAAGAAGGAAGGCACGGGATAATCCGGACCAGGTCTGAGACGGGCAGACTGTCAGACGCTGCTGCAGTCTGGTGCTCGGGTCCATCAATACAATGTTAGTTTATTTTATATCACCCAATATCACAAATTACGAATTTGCCTCAGAGGGGCTTAACAATCTACACATACGACATCCCTGTCCCAGGACCTCACATCGGATCAGGAAAAACTCCCCAAAAATTGAAAAAAATATCACCACGGTCCACGAGGACCGCCAGCACCGGCACAACATGAAATTTCCTTGTAGGAGCTTCAATATAATTTGAACGCAACCTAACTTTAGTCCAAACTTGTTGCCTGGATGAGATAAAGTGTGAATATTTTTTGGGTGAATAAAAGAAACAGCCTTAATTAAACTTCAACGTGACACCAATATCATTTTAGAAGAAAGCTTTTAATAGTTCATCTGAATTTGACATATTTCTTGTAGCTGTATTGTTAAACCTTTCTTCTTTTGATTTAGTGGCTGTAACTGGTCAGACGCACACACACACACATATTGGCCTCAGCTGGGCTGATTATCAATCAGCCACCAGTTGAGGCCAATTAGACAGTTCCCTGAACCACAACTCGCTCCACCCACTCTGCAGCTGAGCCTAAACACCCCCGCTGCCACAGTGGCATAGTTATATGTAGGAAATGCCAAATGTCAACCTCAAAAAACCAGATGATCGCTTTACATAATAAGGATGAAATGCCAACAAGGGAAGAATGACAAATTCATTTTCCTTGCTATAGACGTAAGGTCCTCGTTTACAGGAGGAATATGTGCCGTTTTAAAATGAACTTTTGTTTCAAATAATGAATCTTTTTGCAAACGCTCCAGGGAGCAAATCTGATTTACTTGTTACCGCAGTAGCTAATTGTGTAGATCTCATCGTTGATCTTTAATTTAATGGTAAACCTGAATGTTTTAGGACTTCCTGGTTAAAGGAAAACAGACTGTAATAACCTCACTTGAGTCGGCATAATGTGTCAACCACTTACAGTCTAGCCGTGATCTGATCCTCTGATACGACATGCGCACGTGGCAATTAGGTGTTTGCTATTTTTTTTCTCAAATGAGTTTCTTGCGAAAGGCCCGAATCTATCCACAAGGAGTGGTAGTTTTCAGACAAACACAAACTACCTCATTTCCTACTGCGGATGCGGGACTTTGGATTCAAACTCAGAAAGCCCGTTGGATGACGCTGTGCTCGAGTTCAACAGGAATTTAAATAATCACAAAGCTTGAATTTGAACATCTTTATCATGGCAGGTAGCACCGATCGACAAAAGAATAATGCAAATAGTTAAATCTAAATGGACTCCAGACAAAAATAGTTATACAACAACTTTGACAACAAATAATTCAGTCCAACACTTTATGACCCAGATCAATAAAGATCTGATCACAATACAAACACAAGATTACAAGCCTGGCCAGATATTATTGGCCAATATGTTATGTAGAGTTTAAATTACCCACCCCAAGTATTTGCACAGGTTTTAAACATTTGCTTCTATTTCTTCACGAGCTATATGTTTAGACCCACGTTTCGCCACAGTGTAAGTATTTTTGTATTTCGCTGTCTAAAACCAACAGTGTTAACCTTTGCATTTTGGGAGCATGTGGTCTCTGTGATTTCTATTATCACCCATTTACCACCTGGAACACCCTGAAGCTGTGGCATGCACCCCCATTAATAGCCAAGTGGTTCATGCCAAACCCGGAGCAGGCCGAGCAGGATCACATCTGGCCACTGCAGCCGCAGCCTACTTAAACTGGGCACGTCTCTCTCTCTATCTCTATCTCTTGCTCTCTCTCTCTCGCTCTCATATTGGACTTTACTTGCTTCCAGGCCGTTCAGTAGCCGCCTGAGAGAGGGGTTTCCTCAGTCCAGAGAGCTGGCAGCGTTTAACTCTGATGTGAACGGCATTGGGGAAAACACAGATGCTGTTATGTACACACATGCTGGGGCTCGAACAACCACACACACACACAAGCACACACACACACACACACACACAATTCCTTGCATAGATTTGCTGGCTAACAGTAAAAAAATATTGCTCCCCGCATGACTCCAAAATAAAGTTTTCTTTAATAGCTGACATTTCTGATCTCATTTAGAAATGTGTATCATAACTATTGTTTGGGGAACATGCTGAAGTTATCAGTCACTACATTCATGTGCAAACACGTACAGTTTTATACTAATAGAGAGAGCTGATGCCTGCAACGAGCTTCTGGAAGTACCTTAAGGAGACTATATGCTCATGTTGGAGAATGTGTTGCTGTTGTTGTTTGGCTTTTTTGGTTATATTATGTGTTATATTTTTGTACAGACTTTCTTTCCTGATTCTGCATTTCTTCCCCTCCTTTCTCTTTTCTTAGCTACTATTTCATAGATTATTCTGCGCTGACTGACGCACAGCGGTGATGTGTGCAGACACAAACTGGTCAAACAAGGGAATGGCTCTTTAACTCTTTCCATGGGTGTCAAATAATCATTTGTTTCGCATTTTACAATACAAATAAAAAAATCATTACTCAAAGAACCTTTACTTGTCAGGGAGAGTTGCTGTTTTCACAAAGTACACAAAAAAATGAAAAAGGGCCCGCGACCCACGCAGGAAGCTACGCCTCCCACCGCTGCAAGTTTGAATCGTCGGTCATCATAACTGAGCACAAAGCAAGAATTCACATTTTTATTTTATTTGAAAGAATTTTGTGTTTATGTGATGACCTGCGGGTGATAGTTTGTTTTGATGTACAGATAAAATAAGTAGAATAACTACAACACTCACTTGTGACCTTATCCCTTTACATCCAGGATATCCGAAAGGTCTCAGGACTTCCGGAGCAAAGTCCAAGGACTGAAGTGGACCTTGAGTCAACATTATTTTGTCAAAACTACTATCCTACAAACTACTTTACAAATTACAATTTCAAGAGTGCAATTACACACTATTCACGTTTTTTCTCCCAATTTGGAATGCAACATTTCCTATTCAACAATAAATGTCTAAAAACAAAGTAAAACAGGAATTTAACCGACTAGTTAATAGTTTGGTCATTAGTTTAGTCGCCTCCTGTCACTCGCATATCTCTGTCTGCTGGGGCCACACGCTTCTGTCCTTAGCTCATTCAAACCCTCATCAGGCAGTGTGCTTTAAATGGCTTCATTAGTGTGAACACTTTGGTCACAGTCTTAAACTAAAGGACACACGCATGCTTTGAGGTGATGGTAATTAGAGCAATTCTGTGCCTTTTGGTGGATGGCATCCAAATCTGCAATGTAGATAACACCATAAATACATGGCTGGTAAGTGAGCGTTTCAGATGTTAAATGAAAGGAGCTTTAGGGATAATAAAGAAAGAAGCAAATAAACCAGCAACGTTCATTAGAATAAAGGCAGAAATATTATGCAAACAATTCAAAATACAAATTGGCAGCTTTAGTTTGAGCCATTTTTATTCCCATTACCTCCACACCCTTTAATGCTACACATCGTTATAGTGTTAGGAACTTGTTAAAACTTCAGTGAATACACAAGACAAAACCGGACATTAAACAAAGAAGAAGAACCCAGAATGCAGCGGTGCAGTGTCGCAATGTCTGCACATATAACGTTAACTTAAAGCCTATCACGCCAATACTTGTATTGGTGTTGTTCACCTTTCTCTCACTTGACATCCGTCATCACCACAGAAAACCCGACTGTGAGTTGTATAATGCATTTAGCAGAGAAGGAAAAAAAGAAAAGAGGCTTCCTTCAGGTTGTAATCTTCACTGATGCACATGTCTATTTTTAGGGACAAATGCGCTATTTGTTTAGCAGAGGTGGTATGCCACCCAGATCCTGACAAATCTTATCTTGTGATCAATTTAGTTCAAAGATTAAGGTCTTAAAAAACAGCCTCGCTTGTAATGTATATGAAACTTACTTTGTAAAATAGCTCCTCAGTCCTTTCACTTGGAGATTACTGTTTAATGTCAGAAATGTGTAAAATTGATTTTAGCATATAGGTGCAATTACCAAAAATGTTCAGGCAGCATTGCGACCTAAACTAACTCACCTCCGTCAGGTGGTTATAAACTCTTCGGGCCTCCATGTAATTACAAGGGGAGTCCTGCTCCAGCAATGGCAGCTGAAACAGTTTCGTGGCTCTTCAAAACGAAGGTCAGATTTTTGTTTCTACGACTGTGTTACAGTTTAGCTCCACGCCTTCCTTTTTGTAATCGTTGTTTTCATCCTGTCACACCATCTCGTCAATCCAACTCCCCTCACCTGCCTCTGATCACCTCGTTAGTCCCTCATTCCCTTCACCTGGTCCTCACGCCCTTCTCACCTGCAGCCCATTCCCTCGTTAGTCCCTCACTATTTAGCTCCCTCACTTCCACTTGTCCTCTGCCAGATTGTCTTGTGTTTTCGTGCCAAGTTCTCCAGTGTTATTAGAGTATATTCCTGACCTGCCTGTTCTGACCCTGCCTGCCTGCCTGCCCTGACCTCTGATTCTCTGCCCCGCCCCTTTTTGGACTTGTTTGCTTCTTCGACTGATCTCCCGCTTTTGACCCAGCCTGTTTCCAACCAAAGACAGTGTTCTTTGTTACTCCTGTCTGAGTCGTGCTTTTGGGTCCACTCTAATAGCGTCGTGACAGACTGAGCCGTTTGATGACACAGACACTAAAGTGTACAGTAGATGAAAGACGCCGGTCAGGATTCATGACATCCATCTGATGTTACCCTGTCATTTTCACAGTCTGCCAACCGGATGCTAGGGACTCAGGTCACAAGGCCTGTCGCCTGTGAATGGGATGCCAGTGTTTTGTGTTGTGTAGTGTTTGACTTTTAGCACTAAATGCAAATGTCTGTGAAACGGTTAATCTGATCGTCTCATTCATAAAGCTGATGGAGTGGAATGTGTGTACAGCGTTTGCATTTTCCTATCATAATATTTGTTGTATCCCATCCTTGTACTTTCAAGTTCCTTGGCCACAAGGACATTTCTGTGTATTTTTGGAAGCAATTTGTTTTGTATATGATTCGTAAGAAATGGGGTCAAGTGCAATATACTTCCACTGAAAGAAATGCTATCTGATTGCAAACTAGTGACACAAATCAGAATTTGATTTGTTGATGCGTAAAGCTGTAAATAATGATTATAGAGTGGCATAGAAGTCTTTATTGTCCTAAACTAGTGGCTGTGATGAGTGAGGATAACAGTATTAGGATCACTCAAAATAACTTCACGTCTCCACTCTGCAACTTGAGGTAAAACTGAACATTTTGGACTGAATATTTAGGAATCATTCAACATAATGTGAGTAAACTGTGCACAGCCCGCTCATATTTAGTAACCCAACCTATCTGTGATGCGTTGCACCAAATTAGGCGTCTCATTCCCATGTATGAAGTTTTAAAAGAGCTGGGGCTGCGACAAACACCGACACAGTAAATTCCCCAGTGTTAAAAATTCAGTGTCAAAGTATATTGACTCTTTCAGAGTTATTACAACAATAGCAAGAGTAAGTAGCCCCCAGTGTTGGTGGAAATATTCAGAGTTAAAAATGTTGTGTAAAATATACAGTGTTGAAGTGACTTGACTCTGTTAGAGCCATTACAACTAGAGCCAGAGTAAAACACCAGTGTTGATTTAAAGCTCTGCCCCTCCTCCTCCTCCTTTTAAATTGAGTTTTATCACGTGCTAGAAAGAATTTCTCTAAATCACTTTTTTTATATCAAATGTTGCTTTTTCAGCAGAAGCAACATTTTAGAATAACTACTGTTTTCACCTCAAGTTGTTTTTGTGTCTTGAAACACTGAATTACAGATGGCTAACGATACCTAGTCAAAAGCTACACAGTAAAATTAAAAAGTACATTAACACTAAGCCAGTAAACATATGGTCCCTATCCACATAGCCTTACAGAGCCACTGTGGGTCAGTGGGTAGCAGGTCTGTCTTCCAATCAGAGGGTTTTTGGTTCAATCCCCGCCCTAGTTGATGTGTCCTTGAGCAAGACACTTAACACTGAATTGCTCCCTGCAGCTGTGTCCACGTTGTATGAAAGTAACATTATTATATGTTACACTGAGTTAGTATCCTATAAAATGACACAACAAGTGTAATAACATTTCATACAACTAGTGTGAATCTCAGAGTAGAGTAAAAAAGAAACTGAAACGTTAAAGCTATGTTCAGTGTAACTTCAACACTCTAAAGATAAGAGACCATATGTTTACTGGCTGAGAGTTAAAATGTACTCTTTAATTGTTAACTTGACACTGTCAAGTCTACTTAGTTTCGGTAGTATGACACATTTGTCTGTCTAAGTATTGATGTAGCCACATATCTGAGTCTACTATTGGTATTCCAATATATACCTGTTCCTCTTTACAGCTTATCCAAAAGCCAACAGCATCAAGATGGTAAAAGACCTTGAGGGGCAGGATGACTCTTTTGCACCCTCATGCTATGATTTAGGTGAAGACAGGTGCGTTTTTACATCAAGATCTCTATGGGATCTTTATGCAGCTTTCTAGTGCTTTCTATACTTCTTAAATGAGTTTCTGTCGGCTACATTCTTTATTTTATAAACCATACCTGGAGTGTTAAGGGACGTCTTATAAGACAGAACAGCATATTGTCTGTGTGCATATGTCTGGCCACGGTACTGTATAAGGAGCCCACTGTTCTCGTAAGCTGCCACGTTCTGAGCAGTAGCCTGCAAGTTCTCAGAGGAATGTTTGTAATTAGCTCAGTAATCACAAGCTTTAGGAAATCTGCAGGAAAACAGACTTTATCGCTGTGTGAAAGTCTTCTGTCTGCACTTTCTCAAAGGCTGGTTGTATTGTGACGTTACGGCGAGCTACATATGAGCAGGTTGCAGCGTGTCGGGCTGGTCGGGCATCGCCCACAGATACAACGGTGAATACGGTAAAACATTACTCATATCCATGAGGGATTCAGTGACCACCTGTTGATGCTGAGAGCCCTAAAGGACTCTCTGAAGCATGTGTCAGTACAATAGGCATTGTTTCCTCTGGGCAACTTTACTTAGCTTATAGCATAATCAAAGGACATAGAATCAGGCACTCTTGAGACATTAGTTAAAGATAACTTAAAAGCAATTGGGCTTGTTTTCATCATTGTAAAACAACATTTTCTAATATGTAACGATGAGGCCTCACACACAGGGACAGTGCTAACAATATATATATATAATAAATAACATGAAGTTAAATTGTAGGGCTGCAACTAATCATTAATTCATTGTTGATTCATAATCAATTTATGTGATGAATATGTTTGAGTAATCATTGAATAATTTATTGAGCTGAATTTATTACTAGATTAAATTATTAGCAAATAAACAAATGTTTTTCTTAGTATTTAATGATAATAACATCTTTTATATGAATATATCAGTTTAGGAAATAGGAAATTGGGATTATAATATTGAGCTATTTCCTTTTTACATTCAATAGATATTAAGGACACAATTGTTAGTTGCATTCCTAACCATTAACTCTCACATTTAAAACCCCAATATATTTCATTTACAATGATAAACAGAGAAAGGCAGTACAAAAAAAATCCCACTGGACGAAGAACCAGCAAATATATGCTTATTTGCTTTATACATTCCTTTTAACCCTTGTGTTGCCTTCGGGTCATTTTGACCCGATTCAATATTGAATCGGGTCAAAATGACCCGAAGGCAACACAAGGGTTAAAGGACAATAAATCGATAATAATAATTATTGTTGATTAAGTTTCTGGCAGATTTATATTGAACATACTTGACTCTAATCTGAAAACAATTAACTTAACGTATTTAGAGACAGAGCATGTGATTAAAATCAAACACAAAGTGGGCAGAAGATGTTTAGATATCTTCATTGTTCTTCACTTGTATCTTTTTTTAACAGATAGACATACAGATAGTTTGATATTCAAACATTCCTCAAATTCCCTATAATGTAAGCGGTTCACTTCACACACGGACCTCCGGATCCAGGTGACCCCACTATGTCTATCTCTATTAAATAAGGTTTGACAGAAACTGGAAGGAGCACTGAGCGACGTCTATCAACTCCCTCTGGGTGTCTTATTCAGAATCATAGTTCAACAGTCCGCTCAAAGGCAGCTCCTCCAGGGTTTTTCTTTTTGACTGAGCACTTTGGCGTTCGCCCACCTGGCAGAGGCAGTTTAGCGTTTTTGTTTTTACTGATTTGTAGAAGGCTACAAGCTTCTTTGATGCGAGGGCCATTGTTCGGAGGGCCTCGTCCTCACGGGACAATCACGATGTTCTGCAGAACTGTCCTGTTGGGTTTGGAGTACAACACATGTGCCAGTTTCTCTGTGAAAAGAGGGGACAGAAAGGAGACTCGGTGTGCTGTAATTGTGTTGAAACTCCCACTCAAACTAAAAGATAAATGAAAAAAGCAGTGATGAACTGTCTGTTTTTTTCTGTTTTTTTCAACAAAGGGTCAGAGGAGACGACAACGCTGCTTTTCTCACTCTCGCTGGTTGTGCTTCCACCACACAATATTTTTTCTATTTTCAAAGTTTTGAACGAACATGTACACCACTGAAATGATACGGTCACACATGTCAATGAGCTTTATGAGCTGAAAGAGGCATTAAAAAACATTGAGGTTCCTAGAGAGAAAATAAATCATTCAAATTCTAAACAAAACAAATGGAAAATGTGTTGATATAAATCACATTACAGTAGTTTAGGGAGAGTTTCAACTTCAAATTTGCTCTTTGAGCCGTTCTCAAACTGCGGTGACTGAGCGATCAGGTGAATTCACACCAACACAGAATGACTAAAACCCACCGTTGCCTCTCTCTCAGGCTCTGGCAAGCCGAGGGGATCCTGGAAAAGGGGGCTTGAGTGTGTGTGTGTGTGTGTGTGTGTGTCCATTATCAAGGCAGGCCATCTCCGCCCGGTGCTGAGTGCTTCTCCAAGGTGTACAGTACAGCCAGGCCGGCCGGACAGAGAAAGGAGTCCATTCTTCTGCTCCTCCTGACTCACGGTAAAAGTGCAGCACAACCTCGAGCTCTAGTTTCTGTGGTTCTTTTGTCTCGCGCCACCGATCGAGGACACGAAATGGGGTCTGGAGGGAACCCAACACCGCGCCCTCACGTTTCTCATCGCTTCTGTGGAAGCTGAAGACACAGGGATGAAGAAGAGGGGATGCTGCTCTCATGGACACGTACACATTTGCCAATTTATTTGCAACTCATTACGCAAAGAGCAACTCTCTTTACATGCATGCCTATTCAACTTATATATCGGTCAGCTTTCCTGAGATTAGATGCAGCACTGTCATCTCTAGGTAACCTTTAAAGTAGGTATTTCCCACTCACACCGTCCCAGGTGGGCTGCCCAGTAAAGCAATGCCTCTGACCTCGTAACGTGAGCAGAATATCTCCCTCTGAGTAGTTTCG
Organism: Pseudoliparis swirei; assembly: GCF_029220125.1. NCBI lineage: Eukaryota > Metazoa > Chordata > Actinopteri > Perciformes > Liparidae > Pseudoliparis > Pseudoliparis swirei. The sequence continues at coordinate 14,814,428 of NC_079399.1, read as the reverse complement.
ATGTGCATGCATCGGACCAGCGTGTTACAGAGACCAGCGGAGGCTCGTAAGAGGAGCTTTTTGGTGAAGGAATGTTGCTGGTAAACACAGATTTGCCATTAGATATGGTTGGCACCAAATCTGACCTTCACCATCAAAGGGAACAGGACCAGTCTGAGATCACATGCTGATAGCTGAAAGGATTAGGGTTGGTGTGTATCTGGAAATGTGTTGAAACGGTTGTAATTGTAGTTCCATCACAGAATGTGATTCAAAAATGCACACATAATATTTTTTGTTCACGACTGTAAGATTCAAGGAGAGACAAGTCAGATAAAGGAAAGATAATAATGTATCATTAAAGGATGATATGTGCTGATAAGATTTTGACAGAGTCTTTGGCGCTTGGACTCTAAAGGGAGATTTGTAATCGAGGGCCTGAGAAGCAACAAGATGAATTCCCCCGTGGAGTCCAGACACTGGTGGTGGTGAGGCTGATAGAATTATGAGTTGATGAAGCTGAGGGATCTGCGAAGACTAGGCGGAGATGGGGGGATGGAGGGATGCATAACAGCAGCATGAATGTACTGATGGTCGAGAGACAATCATATTTAAAATAGACGGCAGTAGGATCATAGGCCAACAACCAGCTGATATCATGATGGACAGCCCCAAACAATGACAGCAAGTAAATTATCAGTGAGCATGCGTGAATGGCAGATATATGAGAAATAAACTCCGGGCCCAGGCATGCTTACGCTAGAGCTTCGTTTCTGAGAGAAGGTTTTTACCACGCCTATTTTTCACAAGTACCTCAAAGGACCTTCCAACCTTATACAACATGCAGTCAATCATCAGATGCCATGTTGCTTCAAACATGCTCCCCCTCACATTACGTCAAGTAAGAGTCTCACATTATAACCCACAACCTTTTTTCTGCGGAGCAACAGCGCTTCTGTGTTTGAGCAGCTAACGCTGTCTTCTGCTTGAGCAACTGCCAATAAATGTCCATTGAGCGAGTCAGAGAAATGTTCGAGAACAAGAGAAGACTGTCCTGGGCAGCAGTGAAAAAAACCAAACAAGTAAGCCCAGACAAACTAAACTAATAAACAGACAACAAACTTTCATTTAAATCATGGTTCTGTTGCTGCATAGGTTGCCCCCCTGACTTGATGGCTCCAGAAAAGCATGTCTCGGATCTGTCTTTCCTCCTGTGATGCCCGCTAACAGGTCGGCACACACTCGTCAGTGGGCTTCACTTACGGGACGCTTTTTCCACATTGACTTTCCCCACTTCCAGCTGTCACACAGCCGAACCAAGGCCCACGGGAGGCACATTTGCAACCTGAGTGGCAGGAGGTCTCTGGCTCAGCTTTGCCGGAGACAATCCTGCTCTGATGCGCTCGACAGCAGAGAAAAACAGACTGAGGCCACAATTTTGTCTCGTCAAATGTTTGAAAAGGCAGCATTTCAATCCTGGGTGAAGATGTGTGTCCTGAATCTGCAATCAGAAGCAGTGATGCGTTAATCCATCTATTCATTCATTTTCTCCCACTTATCTGGGGCCTGGTGGTTTTGGAGGGCGGCCTGGTCGTGTAGTCGTCTCCTTACAGCAAGAGGGCTGGGATTCAACTCTTTTGTGTGGAATTTGCAAATTATCCCTGTTTCTGCGTTCTTAGACTTCTTCCCACAGCTCCAAGACGTGCAGATTAGGTTAATTTATTTAAATTGCATGCAGGTCTGAATGTGAGGGTGAATGATCGCCCGTCTCTATCTGTCAGCTCTGTGATAGCCTGGCGACCTTTTCCGCATGTCAGTTGGGATCAGCTCCAGCTCAGTGACCCTAAATAGGATAAGCAGTTACAGACGAGGGATGCATGGATGCAGTGGCAGCGGGCTAAGCGAAGTAGTCCAGACATCCAGGCAATGTTTTCCAGCTCTTCCTGGGGGATCCCGAGGCTGCACCAAGTCAAATGGGATATCTGATCCCTCCAGTGTCTTCTGGATCTAGCCGGGGGTTTCCGAGTTGGATGTGCCCAGAAAACTTCCAGAAATGCACCCAGGAGCAGAGCTCCAGGAGGAAGCTGAAACCCAAGGGCAGGCGGTAACAATATTTTATATATATATATATATATATATATATATATAGTGCCTACGTACAAAGCAGCCAACAGGTGACCGGGATTTTACTTGGTTTGGCTGATGGCCATGAACCTACATGCCTTAAAGAACTTTTATATTCAAACACGCCTTCAAGCGAGTCATCCCACGGTTTATACTTGTTGCTCTTCTCTGCTGCGGACTTTTTTTTCTTCTTTTCTGGGCCAAATCTTTCCAAAATTGTCCGTGCAGCCATCGTTACCAAAGCCAAAATATTGTGGTGACCCCCACCCGCACTTGATGCCCTCCACACATTGCATGATGCACGTACATAACGTCATTGAATGACATTGGGTAAATACATACAACTTCCTGCACAGTTCTTTGGGGCTAAATCTCCATTAGTTTAACATTAAAGGTAAAATAACAAATAATTACAAAGAGGCATCAGGAAGCACCCAAAAGCAAAGAAAATGGCATAAATAGCTGGTACCAAAGTGGGTTACGGATGTATTCCTGACTTCCATTCTCCACTAAGCAAGTGAGCCTCAGCCAGATTGCGACGCCATAACATGTGTCACTTCACATAAGTCTCAACTTGAATCCGACTTCCTCCTCGCAGCAACACATAAACGAAACACCGATGTCTCTATTTCGACTGTTTACATCTCCGTCCCTCTCACGCGATGCCAGCATGTGGGAGCTTTAGTGTCTGTGTTGAAATACGTCTGCCTATAATAAATATCTCTAATATGTCACACCTCTGTGGAGAGTGGAGGCGGACGATTTGTGGTCAGCAAAACGGAAAAACTTGACTTCCTCGGCATCGTTGTTCATTGTCGTGCAAACAGAAGACATCGTGTCCATTTCTCAGGCCACACTCATCTTGATGCTCAGCATGAGGGACTTTTGGTTTTGTACAGGATGTCCAATGCCAATATGAATTTATTATTTGAACAAAGATTAAATAAAAAACTTTTAAAAAAACACGTTTCTTTTCTAATCAAGGAAAATTAATGAAACGCGAAGTGAGTATTCACTACTTTTAAATGATGACGTATTTATCCTCCATCAATATCGTGACCGTCCATCATTCATTCGATGCTATTTGACCTGATGATGGCGCCAGATGAAAAATGAAGGAACCACCAATATTATTTGAATGAATCTTTCAGCGGGTATATATAAAGAATGACATTTCATAAAAAACTAAAATGTCAACTTCCTGGCGACCCTGGAGGTGGAAAAAAAGTAGAAGAAGAAGACAGATAGCTGGGGAGCACCAACGTCAGTAATAGATATTTTCTCTGCAGGCCACGCACATCTGTAAAGCTCCAACAGTTGTTGAGATATTTCAGTCTGGATGCAGTAGTACTGGATACTTTCAGTATAGCTAAGGATTCATTGTGGTCTTATCTCAACGGCTCATGTTGCACGTTATCTTTACACATATTTGCTGGTGGCCGTGCCCGTGAGTGTACGGTATAATTATTTTAATCCGATGCACTGTTATTGTATTGACTTATCCTTCTGGAGTGCTGTTTAACCTGCACAGCTGCTCCTCTGGATATTATGGTCATCACTGCGGTGGGACAGTGACATTGATGTGCAGCTGAGTCGCGCCGCTCCAGATAGCGGAGGAACGCTGTCTGGGCAGTCGGGCACACGCTGTCTTTGCTGTGGCAGTGACGCTGTGTGTTTGAAGCCGAGTCTGTAACTTGACACAAGGCCAAGGCCAGAAGGAATTACAGGCCATTGGATAAACAGAAGCCGTAGAGCAGCAGCAGGGCGTGCTCCCTGCAGGAAATTAAAAGCCATCACTTCTTCCTTCAGTCTCCTTATCCTCTCTCATCTGCTGCCAGTTGGGTTAATAAATAGCACACTAACAGTGTCTGGGGTCTTACTTCACTGCTGTTGTCTGCATAGGACATTACCTCTTCATACTTACAGTGTTACATGAGCACATTGAGGAGAGGAGCATCGGCAGCACGTGGGACTCACTACAATAACATTAGAAACACAGCTGTTTTTTTATCGGATCATTTCCATTCTGATGACTCGTGAGAGTTTTGTCAGAGAGACTCTTCACTCTTTAACATATTCTTCGAAGAAGTTCTCGGTTACAATTTAAAAAAAGAATATTTAGGACTATTTCAAATGTCAAAGTGTGTATTACGGTATGGTTAAGAGAGGTTTAAAGCTAGCCCTTAAGATTGGATTACTTAAAGCTGTGGTGATATCAAATGGTGGCGTCCATCCTCACCTCCATCAGCCACGCTGTTATATCAACAGGAGAAATACATACATTAGACCACAGCTACGCCCTTTGCTAACCTCCTGCTATAGATACATATAAAACTAGAACGGGCACTCGGTAGAGCGCATACCTTCGCATATCACAAGATTGGGCATTGAATTATGAACATTTTGGCATTTGTTGCATCCCAATTGGATAAAAATTGACCGCGCTATGGTAAAAAGAAGATTTCGACCTTTTCATGACCTTGACCTTTGACCGATCGATCCCAAAATCGAATCAAATGGTCCCCGGATAATAACCAATCATCCCACCAAATGTCATGCAATTCGGTTTAATACTTTTTGAGTTATGCGAGTAACACGCATACAAATAAATAAATAAATAAATAAATACACAGCGATCAAAACATAACCTTCCGCATTTCCAATGCGAAGGTAACTAAGACACTAAAGCAGTTTTATTTGCAAAGTCTGACAGGAAGGGAAACGAGAGGGACTTTTATTTTAAGACTCTTAAGATTGATGAATTTACATTTTGTTTGCATAAAAGAGAACTGAAAAGTTCAGTGACTTAGAATTCAAACTTAAAATATCTTTTTATTTCACTGCGTCTGCCAAAACATGTAAAATATAGTTCAAAGCATACCTGATTTTTTTGGAAACTTGGAAAAACTTTCGACTAAACAAGGAAAGTTCAGAAAAAAGCAAAGTTAGGATTGATTTTAAGGTCACATATTTCAAATAATGAGTGCAGGAAGGAAAAATAACTGATCCCGGAGACATTGCGATTAACCTGGATAGTGGGAGGCTTGTATATTAAAGTGGAGGAAAGCATGTGCTTGGAATTTCCGCACTGCAGAACGAAAGCAGGCATTTTGACTTGGGCAAGAACGAATTTCATCAATCATGGAATTCTGGTCCCACTGGTCGTCTTTTGGGTTGTTTTGGAACATTCGTGTTTGACTACTCAGACACTTGCTCTGCCTCACTTGAGTCCAGAAGGAAAAACTAAGTAATGCACGAAGAGCACAGCGAGCAGATGGGCGAGAGTTCAAGAGGCGAGCAAACATGTACGGCACGTCTCAGGCGAAGCCCACAAAGAGATGTTGGTGATTTGAATGCATACCAGACACGTTGATGATCAACACACCTTCACCCCCTTGTTTTCCTCATTCTGAGCTGGCTTTTCATAACCTGTCCATTTATTCCACTCATGAGAGCAAAGATTTAACGACATCCTCCGAATGATGTTTGGAGATGGGAGCGTTACCTTTATGCAAAGGTGACAAAGGTCACCTTTTTCCCATCAAAATATTCACAGACTTTTTTAATTTGCCAGGTTCCACCAGCTCAGGGGTCAGAGGTCGTGGCACATCTTCGTCAGGAATCCTATTCGCGACTGCCAACAATCACAAGAAAGATATTGTTCTCTTCTGGGTATTATTATGATGAAGGCTTGCAGTAGGGAATTGTGGTTTGTGTGATTTATTGCCGCTGTGTCACTAAGCCGGACATAATCATTATTTTTCAATTTTGCCATGATTGTGTATTGGGGGTGTGTTTTAAACATAGATTTTAAATTTTTTTTGAGCAACTAATCGTGAAACTTCATCTTTTTCAAGAGTTAAGATTTGACATACAAAAGCATACACCTTGTTAAAGATTAAACAAATGTGTCCCAACCTTTTGGCCTCATTGCCTCTTAAGTTGACACATTAGTTTTGTCTTTATTTCTTTTCCCATTAATTATGTCATGACCTCTCAGATTTGTCGTGTGACACGTACGAGGGTCCCGAACTCTAGGATGGGAACCACTAAACTAAATTACCGACTGCTCAGAAAGTAGCTCCACCCCAACCAGCTACGACAGTAAAATGCTATTTTAACATAAAGCAGTATTTAACAATCCAATAATGTCATCAACAACGATGTCAACAAAGCAAGAAGGAGCTCAGATTGCCCCCCCCCAACACACATACCCACACACACACACTCACTCTGCTCACGTAGACATTAATCCACAATATCTTGACAAATAGTTGTTTGCTGCTGTATTAATGCTCTGATTGTATTATCATTTATACAAATAGCTGATAATACGTAAGAACTTCTAGATAACAGTATTGAGAATACAGGACTTTTACTTGTACTTGTTATGGAGTATTTTGACATTATTGTATTGGTACTGTTACTTTTAGTAAAAAGTGTGAGTTTGTCTTTCACTTCTCTACATATGGGAGCTTTTTCGATTTTAATGCCTCCAATATGCAGAGATCTCCAGTAAAAGCAAAGCTGTTCATAACCAGGAAGCAATGATAACTTCAAATGTTACTTAACAGCAATAAAGTGATGACTTCAACAACTCTGGTGCCTGTAGCTTTTTTTGTAGAAAGTGTTGCTGTCATTGAGGTTTTATTTTTAAACCCTCCCTACACACCCAACTAATACTATAATACAAAGGAAATGCCCTGACTCCACCACATTCCACACTTATTTTCACCACGGCTATATTATACAAGAAAATGTTATTCTATTCTTATTTGAGTCTCACCTACTGTATGTACAGGTGGCGTCCGACAGCTGCTGTGCTTACAGAGTGCGTGGTGGGTAGAGGCCGCTCTATTCATTGGGGGGTCCTCCATCCTAACATAACACTTCAACACCTCAATGGAGCACAAAGGTGTTGAAGACAGACCAGAGGAGGAGGGCGGCCGGATCAAATGTAGCATTTTGGGTTTGAAGTTTGCGGTTTGAGGCCAATCGTGGCAGCGGGTGGTGCAAATGGAGCGCAGCCTCTTCCCTGGTTGGATTACAGGAGCTAAATAAAGCCGTTGTAACTCCGGGGTGGACGGCCTTTGTTCCAGTAATCAGCACTTTGCATTAGTCACTACACTTCAAGGCTAATGTCTGTGTCCTTTTACTACAAATGGTGCTTTTTGCAGACACGTTGACGGCGCTGGAGGTGAATTGGGGGGGGGGGGGCGTCAGCCGCGGTCTGTCATTATTCCAGGAGTGTGCGTGGCGAGTAATCATGGTATTTGGAGACTTGTGACTGGAAGGCTGCCAGTTGGAAGACCGGGTCATGCTGTGAAAATATGTGGGTGACAAGACACACGGTGATTCCCATAAATATTCACCATCGACACGTCTTACAGCTTCATGGTTAAATCTAATTAGGATAAAGCTACGTGAGTAATATAAAAACAACGGTCCATCGATGTTTAAGCCTCTGCGGTGTGTTGCTAAATCCGTCGTGTCCTTGAAATTGTGAACTCATTCTAGGGCTGAAACTGTAAACCTTCTAATCGATTAATGATTTGATAATCATCCTTTCAATAATCTTTCAAGCAAGTAAAATGTTTTTAAACCAAATATTTTGGGATTGTGAGTTGTACTATTTCTCTGAGTATGTCACCTTAGGTTATGGGGACATTGTGATAGGTCTTACACACTACTTTCTGAAATTTTACTAATATTGACAATTTGAAGACTCAATAAATAATGAAGTTTTCTAATAATTGATAACAATTGCTAGTTGCAGCCCTACTATATATCAATTAACATGGGGCTGACCCCTCTTGTTTTGGTCCGAGACGACTAAGATTTCAAAATATAAGTAGGATATAAGTAAATATCTATCAAATCTGACATTCACAGAGGACAGATTTCATGTCAGAAAACTGCCAGTGTGTCCCAAGTGGGTTTTCTTGAAGGATGTGAGTCAACACATCCTGACATGCGGCCCAAACAGAGCTGCGAGAGTAAACATGTGGGTGTTTGTAGACAGCTGGAAGAGACGTGTGAAAACTGCAGCTGGTATGAAGAGGTCGATCCTGCAGTGTTGCCACTTTGTAAGAATCCAAAATGACTCAAGTAATTTATGAAGAACAAGTTTAAAATGTGCTAAGATTTTCTTTTCTTTTTTCAGATCGAATGTGTTTATGTGTTTTGCACCAGCAGAGAAGGCTAACCACGGCTTAATGACAGGCACTCAAACATCTAGAGAGGCCGCATGTTGGAAATGCACAATATTTGACCCGTGATGAAGAGACATCGATGACGAGTCGGACCTTATCCAACCTTCACTCACTTAACTTTGGCAACTAATATTCAACCATTTGCATATTTGAGTATTTATTTTTTGGGGAATATGTATTTCCGGATTCAGGTAGGTTTTCCATCTGGATTGTTTTTCTTCTCCTTTTGGACATATGAAAACCTCGAGCAGTGATCATCCATTTCCACCACCGGGTGATCACGACGAGGTATCACCAAAATAGAAAAGAAAAACAAAGTGTTACAGATTCACAGGAAATTGTTTGGATTTTCTTTTTAGTCTCTGAATCCCGAAGCCAGTCAGCCAATACCAAGGTTTGTGTCGGTCTAATATTTGCTCTCTGTGTTGTGTAAGTTTCCGCAGAGGTCAGAGCAGATCACAGAGAGGCCGGGCAGATCAATCTGAGGAGCAGATGTCTGTGTCACATCCCTTATGTGGCCTTCAGGGTGCCTCTCTGAAGGGAGGGAGGCCTGAAGCACAACACTGGCTGCTGCCTTCAGGGGAACTGGGTGATCGTGTTGACCATGATTATTGTGTTGAGCATTGGGGCGACAGAGGACCTGATCAAAGTCGTCGTCATGGAGAGCTCTGGTTGGTAGTAAAGCTGCTCTGAGTCTTCCACCATTTTGTGTTTAATGTAAATCATGTTTGTTTCTCCACATCATCCAAACAAAGTATTGATCTGATCAACAATGGACTTAATACTGGATGAAACATGGTAAGATATGCTCTTGAAGTATGTAACAAAATAATCGCTATGAATAAAAACAGCATTTTTGCTTTGTACAACTAAGAAAATGTTTACAGATACAAAAAAAAACTAAATGTACAAAAATAATGGTAACATTGATACACATGAACAAAGAAGGTCAAAACAAAAAAGAACAGAACATCCTCACGTCAGTGTGCAAACAGTTTATACAAATGGACGTGTGGCCTTTGGTAAGGCAACAAATCCTGATAAATTATTTAAATAGCATTTATCTACACACACGCACACAGACAAATCAACCTCTCACAAACAGCTAAGACAATAATTTATCAGCTAAAAACAGCACTGGACATACATGATAGAGCAAAATGATTTATAAAAAAGAAATCTCCTGGGACTGGAAGCTTGTTGTGTTTTTAGGTCTGGAATGTCAAACTATGGACTGCTTATGCTACAGTGGCACTAAGATGTCCATCTTCTCAAAGCAATATGAAAAAGTACTCGGTCGTGTTTTTGTTTGATCAAATTATACAACAGCTATGAGGTAATATTTGTACATCAAAGATTTCCTTTGTTTTTCATCTCTCTCTGCAGAAAACGCACAAAAGTCACATACACGTCATGCCCAATATCCCTATCTGAAGAATGTCTAATTTACTTTGTACAACAGGATCGACGCTTACGTTTTGGATCAGTTTTCACTGTGATATTGGATTATTTTTCACTTTTTTAAAGCATTCAAATTTATTTTGCTGCCTACATTGTAGGCAAGAGTCAATAAATTCGGTGTATTTACATCATTTCAAATTGAAATCCTCAGGAACTGAGCGAGGTTCATCTCTTGGATGACCCAGGTTTTGACATAAGATATTTTGGAGGTTGGCTCTAGTAATTTTCTGTAAAACAGAATCCTCATATTTTCTTTTCTTACTGGTTTGATATGGGACGCTTGTCACTTCCATCTCACCCTGCAAGTTCTTTAGTTAACAAGACACCAGCATCAACAAGGCCCATGGTACATGTCAGTTCAAAAGATAGCTAACTTACATTTTATTTTGTATTCCTCTTCGGGAGATGGGTGAAAACAATTTGTTGTTCCAGTCTACATACAGTACATGCATGACCACAAACATCCATAACATCATGTTCCCCATATTTCTAACTAGTTCTACTCCCAACAGTTTCCTTAGGTCCTTAATAACCAAGAGCCTTAACACATCGTATTGCTGTATTCATCCTCTGAGTCCTCACAAGTTGTGTCATTCAGAATCTACATCCTGGCAGATCTGGTAAAGCAAAGGCAATATATCATCAGTTTCTTTTTTCTTTGGGATGTCCATCCCAAACGTAAGGTAGAGAGGCACTCAGGCGAAGAGGAGAGACATAAAGAGAGAGAGAGAGATGTAAAGGCTTGGAAGTGCATAGTTGTCTATGGGGAGCCGTTCCCACACAGAGATGAATGAGGTCTTCCAGAGAGTGAGAAAGCAGGCAGAGCGGGAATAGAAAGGTGTTTGTGTCCTACTGGCAAAGCTAGAGGGCTTGTTTTCTTTTTCCCCAGCTCTCCCTGCCCTCGTAGTTGCTAAGGGTGGAGGAGAAGGGGCTCTCTGATCCTCAACTGGCAATCCACCGGTTGGTGCTCTGCCCAAACCAGCTTCAAGTGACCCTGAGGATGACCACATGCCCTTCGTCTCGTCCGCGTGTGCGTCTCGCAGGAAAAAGAGTTGTGGAGATAAATCGGTCCCTGGACTTTGCATCAGAATACATAAGTTCATACTTTGTACAAAAAAGGTGCATTCCTCAGAGCTTCCTGCGCCGTGCATTTAAACATCTGTTAAAAAAGGAGAAATAATACATAACGTCAAACATTGCTTCGGTTTTAGGAATCATCAAATGCTTTGCCGGGTAGTTGATTTGACATAAATCCTTACCTCTGCATTCATACTTGAGGTCTGAGAAGTATACCATCTCTTGTGAGAAGACAAAAAGACCTAGTCTGCCGCCGGCATATATCTTATCATAGATGCTTCCAGAATCTGCCATGATCTTCTTGCCCTCGTACATCACAACTCTGTAGGAAGGAAGGAAAAATGAGAGTTGGTGAGGTCCAACGCTTCGGATTACAATGGCAAACCCACGTGAAGAGTAAACTTAAATGTGGACTAACTAATGTACTCTGCCCACCTAATGAGTCCTGTTCTGGGTCTGTGGATCAGATGCCATCTGTAGGCGGTGAAGTCTTTCCATCCAACATTCTTAGGGTCGTGCCAGAGAGTGCGGACCTAAAGCATGAAATAAACAACCACGGGTTTATCTTTTCAAACTTCCTTGTATTAAAATGACCCACTGAGTTATGTAACCGCCAAACGTCTTACCTGTCCTGGGGTATTTCCTGTATGCCAGAGGGCGTTCCTGAGGTGCTCTCCTGGGCCGGTGGTGGAGTTCACCACTTTAATGGACAGGCCTGAGTAGCCCTGGGCCTTGGTGGGTTTGTTGGACCAGTATGTCTGCGTAATCTGCTTCCACATCACCACGTAGAACCTGGAACTGGACTGATAGCCGAACACGAAGCCGGCGTAATCATCATCCCTCTCTGTGTTGATGAAGAAAGTCCCGCTGAAGTCCACTGAATTGAACTCGTGATAACCTGAAGGAAAAATGAAAGTCAGAGGCCAGATTTGAAATGCATAATGAACGCATGCTCCTTCACAACATGTTCTTGTTACTTACCGACGGCGATGCCAGGGTCGCAGTTGACGGTCTGTACCAGCTCTTTGCCCTGATGGCGGACGACCCAGTTAGGATCAATCTGCGAGGTGCCTTTAGGGTCCAGAGGAACCATCTGGAACTGGCGGAAGTCGGTCTCACTAATGTCGAAGTTCTCTGGGCACACGTCGTAGATGTCAGGCACGTTGTCTTGGTCAAAGTCGTCTTTGCAAGCATCTCCACGGCCATCACCTGAAAAAATACACATTTCATGCTCATTATTAATGGGAAGTATGGTTTTTCGAACATCTCTAGATACTGTTCTGTTTAGGGCTGAAACATGGCCTATTTTGCCCACCATCAGCATCCAGCTGGTCTGGGTTGAAGGCCAGTCGGCAGTTGTCCTTGTCGTCGGGGATGCCATCATTGTCGTCATCATGGTCGCAGGCGTCTCCCTTGCCGTCCTTGTCGTGGTCAGCCTGGTTGGCATTCGGGATGTACGGGCAGTTGTCCAGGTTGTTCTGGTGTCCGTCTTCATCGATGTCCTGGTTGCTGTCACACTTGTCTCCGACACGGTCATCGTCTGAATCCACCTGCAATGATTCGATGTCAGAGTTATAACGATTATGGATTAAGGAGACAATGAAGTCTTAGCGAATACATTCCACTTTGTTTATTTTCATTCACTGCATTGTGTGTCCTGCTACCTTTGTTCTATCATCTCTCCTCTCCTGCTTTCATTGCTTCAGGCTGGAATCACTCAGCAACTTGTGAAGCTGCCAGACTCAATTTGTCAGCAGGTTTGAGCAAATGAAACCAAACATCGCACAAGACAAGACTTTGTAGCACCTCCAGCTTCTGTAGTGACGGACTAGACACACCGTACTGCATTAAGAAAGAATAGGTACAAGGGAAAGGAGCTGAAGCGTGAGATGTAAAGATCTGTCTCTCTGCGTCGAATCATACAGTAATTCTACTCGCACAACTCTTGAAGAGGGAATTCATTTTTTGCAGTTATTGTAATCTTTGCTGTGTCCCTGTCTGGACTTGTCTTTTTTTTAGTGCCTTTAATTGCAGTGCGCATTTCACTTTATAGTCACTCACAATCTCAATTCACTCTCTCAAGACCACATCAGTGTAGCAGAGTCCCGTTGTGGAGCGCATTCCTGTTTCTCATTGTAGCATAGCACAGGTGGACTGAGCAGGCCCGTGGTGCACAGACAGGGCGTGCACACAGCCCAGGGCCAGCCCATTCCTCAGTAATATCCAGCCGAGGGCCTCTTCTCTCACATTAGCCTGCTAACGTCATTGAGCCATTGAAAAGACCCCGAGCCCCCCACCACGCCTTATTGAACTGATGTGCCCTTGAGCTGCATACAGGATTTACGCCACCTTTACATGGCGTGATAAAGCTCAGACAGCTACACAGGGCTAATCACTGAGGCTCTGTCTCAATTGAAAGACAGATATATGCTGAGCCACAGAGAAAGGCAGGGAGATGAATGTGGATTATTGTTGGTGGGTGAGGTGGAAGGAAATGGGGAAGGGCGGTGTTTATGTGTGTGTCTGTGTGTGTGTGGGTGTGTGTCCACGCACCTGATCAGGATTATGTTCCAGCGGGCAGTTGTCGCACATGTCTCCCACCCCGTCCAGATCTGTGTCTTTCTGGTCCACATTGTACACGTAAGGGCAGTTGTCCTTTTCATTCAGTATGCCTGTAGAATGAATGAAAACGTATCAAATGAAATCCACTACATAAGTATAGAATATTACTAAAGGCGTGATCTCAATTCAGCACAGATAGAAAGACGTGGATTTCTAGACGATGGTTTCCTTTCTAAACTGTCCAGTCCTCACCATCTCCATCAATGTCCACAGCGCAGGCGTCTCCCTCTCCATTACTGTCTGTGTCTGTTTGGTCTGGGTTACTATTGTAGGGGCAGTTATCACAGCGGTCACCCACGTCATCGCGGTCGTAGTCATACTGCCTGGGGTTGTAGACGAATGGACAGTTGTCCTGTTTCAAAAAGACGAAAACAAAAGGCAAGACGAAAGGTTTAGGATCGGTTTTCGGAGGCCTTGGCCCTCCCCTTTTCTCTCTCCACCTGTCTTGTTATTAGACAGTGTGATGAATGCAAAAATTGCAGCTCACACACACATACGCACACACACAAACACCACCGCTATGGCCCCATGTGGAGAGTTGTACTTACCCTAACATCAGGAATGCCATCATTGTCATCATCATTGTCACAAGCATCTCCAACGCCGTCCTTGTCGTAATCTTCCTGCCCAGAGTTGGGGAGTTTGGGGCAGTTGTCCTAAATAGCAAACAACACAATGAGAGAGTCAGGGATGACGAAAAACATACAAGTAATATGACTTCTCATTTCTGAAGTGCCTTGGCTTTACGGAGGATAACACATGCCTCGCTTTGCCACTAATTACCTGTTTGCAGTGGTAGGTGGCGTTTGCCACACAAACCAAGTCAGAATTGGGCCATCCATCCAGATCTGTATCTTCTCCACAGATATGGCCGTTGCCAGCATAGCCTGGCTTGCACTCACAGCGGTACATGGGATCGGCAAAGTGCCCGAGGTAGTTACAACGGGCGTTTTTGTTGCATTCGTGGCTTCCATCGAAGCAGGGATTACGAGGCGTGCACACCTGCAGAAGGAAGGAGTGATGCATAGTTTTAATTTGAATATCATGTGTTCCATCGTTTTTTGCCAGAGCCTTTGCATTTTGCCGTCCCTTGATTGGCTGATTGACACAAAGACAAGACAGCACTTGCCTGTTTCTTAGCCGCGGCCTGCTCCACACCTCGGCCAAACGGTTGAGGTCCTGAGTATCGAGAAGGACAGGGCAGACAGTTGTAGCCAGGATCGGTGTTCTCACAGCGGTGCACGCCATTGAAGTCAAAGCAAGCATCTGGGACCAGCTTGCACTGTTTTAGGATCAGAAGAACAACTGATGAGATAATTCAGACTTTGTTGAAACAGGCATTGAAGCATGTTTGTACCTGACAAAATCATTATACAAGGTCGAAGGAATTTCTACCTCATCTACATCTTTACACTTGATCCCATTGCCAGTGTAGCCAACTGGACATTTTCCACACTTCCAGGAGCCATCAGGGAAACTGGTGCACTTGGCTCCAGCAAAGCAGGGGTTAGACAGGCACCCATCTGAAAACAACAATGTTGGCTCATTCTCAAGGCATCATTGTGCAGATGCACACAAATGCAGATGCACACAATTCAATTTTAGAAGCTTGTGATTAAAATGTCTCACCAATTGGACAGGCTTTCTTGTTGCACATCTGGATGTCTTTAGCATGACCAACACACTCTTTGCCACCGTATTTGGCTGCGGGGTCGTTGCACATGCGTTTACGAGTTTGGTTTCCACTTCCACAGGTGAGAGTGCACGTATCCCATGGTGACCAGGGTCCCCAGTTGCCATTGACTAAGGGAGGCGAGAGGAAAAAAAGAAAAATCATTTTTATACCTGCTGTGTACAACACACACATGCAAGCAGTCGTTTTAGACGGTGAGACTTACTGGGGCACGGAGATTTCTGACACTTCTGGGTTTGCCGGCCCTCTCCCTCACAGTTCTTGCCTCCGAGCTGAGGGGTGGGGGAGTTGCAGAGGCGGATCCGGGTTATGAGACCAGCACCACAGGTGACGGAGCAGGAGGACCAGGGTGACCAGTGGCTCCAGCCGCCATCCTGCTTGACTGAAGGCAGCAAGAGAAAGGTCAGAGGTCAGTTATCAGAAAGCAAAGCGATGGACCACTGTGGCACTCTCGTACATTATGACACACAAACGACGACTTGAAGTCATCACACAGACAAATGCCTACGCTGTAAATCAGGCTGGCTGCTTCACAGTGTCTACTGGTGTGTGTCTGGTTGATTGGTGAGAGGATGATGTGTTGACTTACATCGCTTGTCACACTCCTGGAGGTAGCAGTCGCGGGTCTGCACAGAGGTACCCTCGCAGTTGTTATTGATACGGTCGCAAGAGCGCCCGCGTTGCTGGATGCCCCGCCCACACGACACGGAACAATGGGTCCATTCAGACCACAGCGACCAGCTGTCTTCTGCATAGTCGCTCGCTGAGCAGGAGGGAGAAGGAGAGAGGAGGAGAGAGAGGGGACGAGGCAGACAATAAAAGAGCTATTCCAGCAAGCCCACCCCGCCCCACAAACACCCCCAAGCCTAAATGAGGAGGGAAAGCTCTTAAAGCGGAGGGCTAATAGTGTGGATTTAGCTGTGACTTGGACAGATAGAAGGTCGTCTGTTGAGACGGAGGGCAGAGACTAACATGCTCGGGAAACAGAAAGGACCAGTGTCCTCAGCGTATACAGGGATGCCCCATTGGCTTATGTTTTCCTCAAGAGGAAACAGATTTTGCAAACACGGCCCAGGGTGTGTAATGATTTCAACAAGTGGCCGAAGTCTGGATGAATGCAGCCTCCCCTGTTTATTTCGGTTTTGGGGAAGCACTGCAGCCAAGCCTGCATAGATATGAAGAACACGTCACTTCTCCTCAGGTAGAAGATGGCTTCACGAAACAGCCGACCTTTTTCCATTCCGCTTTAAAAAATTTGGCAAATTGCGGCCATTTCAAAAGATTTTTCGGAGCACAAAGCGCCAATGTTCCACACACATAAGCACCCTTTCACTTACTCGGATGTTATTGCAGTTAAATCATCACCAAAGTTAATATGTTTTCTCTTGAATAGAAACCTTTACATCGAGGGAAATATTTGTGGCTTTTTTGGTTTCTGTGGCAAACGACGTAGAAACGTCTCGCTCTGTGAACGGGGCCGTGTGAGCAGAAATACATATGGTCTGGCATTAAAGGGCCATTTACAGTGAAGGTTGACATACATGTAATTACAGTGTACTTATAGCTAAGCAGATCCTAAAAAGGAATGGGATATAAATGCTTACGTGTTCCACAGCGTGGGCAGCACTCTCCGTCGAGAACAGAAGCATTAGCGCAGCTGACCGGGGAGCAGGAGATCTTGCGGCACACGGTAGCAGAGTTCTGCACAAGCACAGAGATCCAATGTATAGTAAAACACATCCTCAAATGTATCGATACCCCCCCGATGTTGCTGCAGTCCTCTTCCAAATTCTGCCCAGGTGTTGGGTTTTCATCCCTGCTACAGAACTGTGTCGTTTATTTGGAGTCGTTTGACGCGTAAATCTTTTTTGAATCAGTGCTCGTTGGAGGGTCATCCAAGTCTCGGTCTTTTTCCGAGCAAACAACTCATGAAAGTATCTGCTCAACGTCAGAGTTTGCACTGATTCACCATGCCAGGAAAACAACCAAAAAGCAGCATTCTGAAGACCCCGGCAGACAACCACCGGCCCACTGGGTCAGGAGAGGGAAGGAATGGAGTCCTGATAATGGAAGTCGGTTGTTCTGTCGAGCCGGACTGGGCTCTGAGCCCCAAACAAGTGAAGCCAGCCTGCCAGCACGACCTGTGTGGGTTTACTGTGAATGATTTGGAGATAACAACGGCCTCTAACTGTGCCTGCTAATGTTCTCCCTCCTGAACTGATCCCTGACAGGGAAGGAAAGGGGAATCGAGGACGTAGAAGAGGAAATCAGGAGAAAATCGTATTGATGAAAAGCAGGACACTTCCCTGCCTAGTGTTTTTCACCTCCACAGTTCTTTCCAAATATCAGAGCCAGGGTCTTGTTCTTAATTACAACGCATCACTTAAAGTCTGGTCAAGTCCCTGTCGGCCACACTCGAGTTGAACTTCTGTCAACAGCCCTCTCATTACAACAGTAAAGGCTGCTGGCCTCCTGCCAGGCCTTCACCCTCCTACTAATTACTGACCAGATCCATTGAGTTGTGGTAAGTGTATGTGTGTGTGTGTGTGTGTGTGTGTGTGTGTGCACCAACAAGTCCGAACATGGAGTGCACCGCCTCGCACGTGTGTTGAAGTACTTTTGAGACAATGATATCGCCCTAGAGATCTCACCTGACAAGTGCACTCGGTGCAGTCGTCGACGGTCCACTCGTCTCTGTTCCTGTGCACGATGCCGTTGTGGAGGCAGACGCCAATGCGGTTCTTCATCAGCTTGTTCTCATCCGTCTAGTGGGAGGTGAAGAAGACGCAGACACAACACATTTGGATCCCAGTTAGTCGTCACCCCAGAAACTACTTTTGCTCTTAAGATGGGTCTGTGTATTATTTTAACTTACTCTATATTCAGTAATAAAACAACAACATGAGCATGAGTTGTTCTTACAAAAACAGATAAAAGAGCAACGTAATGATGTTGTTCAAGGTGTTAGCTATATTGATTCCTCATTGAAGCTATTGATTACATAATGCGTAATGCCTCAACAGACTCCCTTGTGTTTTAGGCTCGAAAAGTATTCTTAACCCCATTTGATTAACAATAAATCGGATTTTACAGTGCAGAATCCGAGCAATAGAGTTACCTCATCTCCGTAGACAGAGTATTTGTCCAAAATTATGTTGCTGGACAACTGTACAGGTGAATGTAACGGAAGACACATCTAACAAATACCATCAGAGGCAGATAGGCCGCTGACTGTCTCTTGCACTCTGCCACCTCCTCACCATCTGGCGCAGCTCACTGGACAGCTCCTTGACCACCACACCGAGGCCCTTCAGCTCCTTGAACATGCTGACCAGGTCCTCACAGGAGAAGCCACAGACCATCTGCAGGTCTTCACCCGGGCAAACACACAGGGAGGAAGGTCATTAATTGGCAATTAAATGTAATCCAATATGAAAAGTGGTATTCTTCGTCTATTATTGTCCATCTAGATTGGAGTCAAATCAACACATGAGCCAGTGTAACAGCGCTCATGTCAGTAGTATTTACCTTTTGTCTTGTGTCCAGTGTATTCTGTTCTGATGGCCGAGGAGCCATTGAGGTTCTCCAGGATCATGGAGTCAGTCGTCATGGCTGAAAGAAGATAAGTACAATAAATTAATATAACAACCACATATTTGCACATTTATCGTTATGGTTGACTTATTGGTGAGGGAGCATATTAAATGTATAGTCATACATCCCACACTGCAATAGATCATTTAGAAAAGTAAGAAGTTGATACTGCACAGTCCAGATATTGACACCACAGTACCCTGATGATATTTGTAAAGTGGTATTGATGTGTGTCAAGTGGTTAACAGCTTCCCCTTTTGGGGTTGTATGTAATAAGCAAGAAAAATACTAAATTCTTTGACAAGGTCTTGGACTTGAGCGGTCATGAAGCAGTGTGTCTGATTACTTACAGGTTTGGCATCCTTTGTTGCGGAGGACGGCTTCCAGTGATGTTCCAAACACAAACCTCACGTTTTGTAGGACCCCCTGCAAGTAGTGGTGTTCAGTTTAGGCTATCATCCGGAACATTGGGAAATAAAAATGCTTTTCTTTTTAATCTGTCTTGATTAAAGGATTAACAACATCTTAAAATCTGCGTTTTTACGCGTTCTGGCATCATTACCAAATTGCGTTTTAAACAAAACTCCCAGCTAACAACTTTAAAAAGAGACGTGATGCCTCTATGAAATAAAAGGAGAAGAAGACACATCTATTTCCCTAATTCAAACGTTAAACTACATCTCCCGTCTGCACTGGCCCGTGTGCTCACCATGAACCTGTCCCGCACGGCTCCCTTGCCAATCCTGAGCTGCGCGGTGTCCGGTGTATCCAGCGTCAGGATGCTCTGGATGGGCGCATCCAGCTCGGCGGTGTTCACCTCCTCGCATCCCGAGTACAGCTGCGCACGGTCCTCCTGCACGAACAGCGTGATATTCTTCCAGTGGCCCGTCGCCAGATCCACATCTTTGATGGAAACCACCTGCTGCTTGTTCTCGGTGGAGAATACGATGTCCAAGGTGTTCGCCTTGCCGTTGGAGACGATTTCAAACACGGGTCCGGAGCCGTCTCGCTTCTCCACGGTCAGGAGGCTGCCCCTGGTCCGCTTGAACTGCTTGAAGTTGAGCAGCAGGAGGAATCCCCGCTCGGCGTGGATGGAATCGATCAGGTCCCGAAAGGCGCTCTCGGAGACCGGGGGGATCAGGTCCGGGTTGAGGATCTTGTAGGCGGGGCTGTACGGGTCGTCTCCCTTCACCAGGGTGACCCCGTGGTTCTTCTTCGGGACTTGGATGTGCTCAAACAAGTCAAAAACGCTGTTGTCGTCCCGGCTCTCTGCGGGTGAATAATAATAAGCGGTCAGTCTTTGGGTGTCTGTTGTTTTTATTTTCAACACAGTGCAAAACCTAAACAAAATAATCATACCAGACTATCATAATAAATTATTCATATTCTGAAAAGTTATTCTCAAACTCACCTGCGACTCGCGCACTCTCGCAGGTCGAAAGCATCAATAGCAAAAATATTCCTGTCAACTTCATGGTGAAGCACCAACCGACTGCCTGTGACAAATAATAACCAAAATAATAAGAAACAAACTAACCATTTATAACATGAATGTCAGACACATTGAGTGTGCAACAGGTTGAGAATAAATAAATGAATTGAGTCGGTCACGAATCAATAATTAATGCCAGTGCAGCTGCAGAAATAGTCACATTTCTTAGAATATTTGCCACTCACCTGCTTCACGTATCAGCAGAGCAGAAGTAGTAAAATCCGGCAAATTATTTAGAAATCCAGCAATAATCCTCAAAAATGAATTTACGGCGGGTTATCTTAAAATGTAAAAGATCCACCGTCAAAAGAAGGTAAATAATCAAATCTTTTTTTTCTTCTTGATTGCAAACTTGTCCTTGCTGGTATCGGCCGCTAAAAAACTCCCTTTTAAGCCGAGGGGGACAAAGTGCTATTTAAATAGTTTGATGCCATTCCTAAGAAGTGGCCTCGTCCAATCACCGTGAGGGGAGAAAAAGGGACGAGCTTATCCTCTTAGAGAGAGAGCGAGAGAGACCAACTTCAGTGTGTTGCTCTTAATGGACCAGTGTTTCCTGTGACAGCATCTATCCATCAGTCTTCAGAAGAATTTTCATCTCGGAGATTCCCATAAGCTCACTGCAAACTATTGTTATAGTCCTCTGATATATCACAGGTGTCTCTCTGGTATGCAAAGTACAAATACATTTAAAATAAGACACACATATACTTATTAAGGTCTGGCCAATATTCATTTGTATTATAGAGCCCTAGGGTGTCAGTCATAGTGCATGTAATGACTGTTGTGTTGTCTTCTTAAATATACTATGGAATGACTCCTCCCTAGTGTCCAGACTGTTCAAAAGTGTTTTTCACGTTTAATACGTCTGAGCACGGGCGGGTTTCAGTGGAGATGTTCTCCTGTTATCCTCAACGTGTTGCAGTTCCACCACCAACCGCTAGGAGCCGACTCGCCTTCATTGAAAGGTGCCCTGAGGCCGTTATTGCTGCAGTACACTTGAACTGAAGTTCACATTTACACTGTTATTGTTGAGTTTTTGTCCCAAAAAATAATAATTTGAGAAAAGAGTAACACTGGAGATGATGTTACGTCATATCTGAAGTGTTTGAGAACTGGGATAGCGGTAGGAAATATTGCAAAGTAAGCAGATTATGTGTTATTGAGCAAAGTACAAACAAACAAAATAATGTAATGAAACAGAGGCATTTGGAAATGTATAGATAAATGCATAAATAAATGCATAAATTAAAACAAATTTGATATATATACAACAGAACATTTTAAATTCTATATAATCAGACACAAAGTACTGTTTAAGTATAGACTTAAAGATGATACTGTCGTTGTCATTGTCCCTGTAGAGCCAGCCTCCCATGTTCACTACACACACTTATTCATCCAGGGTTTTTTAATAAAGTTTTGTTTTTTCCACAGATATTTCCATCCTAATTTCTGACAAATGCAGGTAGCATACGGCCCACATGCACATGTCAACATCTCACAGTGTGTCAAGAGGAATTTTAAAACTAGCATCAATTAAAAACATACAGCATTAGTCAGTAATGCACTTTAGTGAAGGAGACTCTTCCTTAGAGGTCAGATTTGAATTGTGCTGCTGTTTCAAATTTATGTTGCAAGATCACCGAAACCAAAAACTGACTGAGCTGTTTATACTTTCTTGGAAAATCATTGTTTATGGTACACAGGGAGAATGAACCAGATGGTGACGTGGATTTATTTCCAAATTATTTCTTTTTAGTGCCTTCCCCCGAAGCATTAGGAAAATGGGAAACATTTCAAGCCGATACCAATCACGCCGTGGTTCTCTTTGCAGTTGTATTAATTTCTGTCGCTTTATTCTCCCGTCCACTTCTCAATCAGGATGCAAATGGCAAATGACATGTAAAAATGCAACAGATCGAGAAGTGGGGGCAAAGGTCACAGCACGTGGTTTAGACGTGTGGAAGCTGATGAGTCTCTGTCCCAGACCAGGGCCCTCGATGGAGACTGTAGGCAGCTCATCTCTGTGGAACATACACTATCAGTGGGTCAGGTGCCCAGAAAGTTCTCTGTAGTGTAACATTAAAATATAAAACCGTACCGTTGTCCGTCAGGTTGGGAAGGCGTTAACCTGAGAGAGCAAATGGGCCGAGTCGTGTTTGAGTGATCCACAATTTAGGAGCTTATTTAAGCTCTTTTAAGCTCTTCTATGTTAGTGTATAAAGAAGAAAGCACATGTTCAGGAAAAGAATGTGCTGCTGTTTCTGGAGCGAAAATATAAATAAAAGGATCAAGCATAAAGTTGTAGACACATGCTGCCAGTCCGCCACACGCATTCACTAACGCCGGCAGTGTGTAGACGTGAGCATGCACGCCACGCATCTTCTTTTCTTTCCCTCTCTTTCCTGTTTTGGCTACATGACCAACAGGAGGAGAGGAGAAGACGAGGAAATAAGAGAAAAGAAGAAGAATTGAGCTGAGAGGAAAGGAGAGGATAAACGGGGGAATGAGACGAGGAGATGAGAGAAGGAACAAGAAATGAGAATTAGATACGAGGAAGGAAGAAACAAGGAGAGTAGAGGAGTAATGAGGAGAGGAAAAGATCGGAGAATCAAGATAAAGATATTTTAAACAAGATAAGGAGTGGAGAAAAAGAGGAAATGAAAAACAAGGAAGGAGGAGGAATGAGTAGAGGAGGAACAGAGAACGAAGAGGAGTAACAAGAGGACAGGAGAAGCAAGGAGATGAGAGGATACACAAGGAAAGTAGAAGAGAAACAAAGAGAGAAAATGAGAAACAAGACCAGGAGAAACAAGGACTACAGTTGACAAACAAGGAAAGGAGAAAAGGAACCAGGAAAAAAGTAAGATAATGAGGAGAGGAGAGGAAAAAATAAACTAAAGGAGGAACAAGTGAAGTGATTTGGGTGGTTTTAAATGATGAGTAGAGGGGGAACAAAGAAACAAAGAGAGGAGAAACAAGCCAATAAAGGAGTAATTAGGAGAGGAAAGGAAGGGAGAGCAGAAACACGGAAAGAATGGACCAGGACAGAAACACAAGGATAGAAAATAACACATGAAGAAGAAACAAGCAGAGTAGAAGTGAAATAAGAAGAGGACCAAACAGGAGAAACATTAGCTGGAGAGGAGTAAGGAGGAGGATTGAAGCGTTGGGTATAGAAGGTTTGAAATGTGGGAGTTTCATCGTCAGCGTTGACAGAAAGATGTTCTTGTCAATGTGAACGTCAAAGTCACGGTCACCTGCGGGCTCGATGTACACTTGAAGTTGTGTCATACTTTCTTATAAAAACACGTAGAATGAATGAAAGTGATGCGGTTTGCCTCCTGATAGATGGCAGGAAGTGATCGATGATGGACACTTCACTGCATGAGAGATTCAATAAGCTGATGGTGTTTTTTCTCAGGGGCCACTCCTTTGCGGTGATAATATTCTCGTCCATTTTTTCCACTTCTTAATTCTCGCACACATTTGGCGCTCGTGTTGTCACACTCATCTGAGACTGCAGCCGGTGGAGATCTTGGTCTGCCGAAGTGATTCCCAAGCCATGTACTCGCTATTAAACCAAGGAAGATGCCATGGGGATTGTTTCCAGTCAGCAGCTCATATTTACAGCATATCCCCGCTCCATCATCAGAGAGCAGATATCCCGTGTCAGTGCAGAGCCAGATTAAAAGCAAATTGTTTTGGAAGAGGGGGCCTTTCTTTTCACGGTAACTTATTCACTTCGCTTCTAGTTCCTCAAATGTCATTATTCTTTTGCGTTATATATTATTGTTTCTCTGGTTTTTGTGTTGGTTTGATAAAACAAGCCAAAGACACACATTGTGTAATCGTGAGGAAAACTCTTTTCTATATCTGACATTTAATAAACATATATTTAATCGGAAGATACATTGATAATGAACCCGAGAGTGGAATAATCATGATGCTGTGGGTGAGACTCTGGAGATCACACCCAGACAGACAGACAGAGACAGACAGGCAGACAGACAGACAGACACACACCCAGACAGACAGACAGACAGACAGAGACAGACAGGCAGACACACACCCAGACAGACAGACAGACAGACAGAGACACACAGGCAGACACACATTCACATACAGCTCCAACCCTCTCCTAATTTATTGCAATTTACCAGCACAAAGCACACACACACACACACACACACACACACACACACACACCCTACACACACACTTTAATGACCATATTATGAACCTGGATTCACTTGTCAGAAAGGAAGAACTTTCCTCGAGCTACTTTCTAAGTATCTATGATGCATGGCACTTTTTGTTTTATAATTCTGAACGTGACGTTTCCACCTCCGGACCATGTGCCAATGCAAATACATCTGATACATTCTTGCGCTCAAAATCTATTTTTTCCGGCGGTGCAGACCCCCAAATGACCACCTGAGCGTCGCTTCCATGGCGCCCCCTCCCTGCTCCCACTGGTTCCTCACTACTAATTGGAGTGTTCACCCATGATGACATCACTGGGCCCGAGCCAGGGCCATTAGCGGGGGAAAGACATCGGTTGCCACAGGCCACTCAGTGATTTCTAAATGTGTAATAGTGTCGAGGAATGCACACTGGATCCAGTTCCATCTTCAGCCTCTTAGGAGGTCACGGTGTGCCAGCTTCTTTTCACGGGCTTCCATGGACAATGTCATTTGCATTCCTGAGCTCGGCGGGTCGGAGAAAAAAGACGTCTGGGTGTTCTGAATCATCTGATATAATTGCTGCTGAGAGCGTAACTGCTGATTCTATTTAATTCCAATGGGCCTTTCAGTGAAAATGTTTTCCCCAATTTGGGGAATTAATAGAGAGGCCTGTCTTGACGTGAGCAATGTGACAGCTGTTGACCAGCTGTTTACTGATGAAACAGCATGGTTGCAACAGCGTGGTTACTCTGAGCAGTGTGGGCAACATTTTGCTTCAAATAATTAAATATTAGGGGGACATGATTTTTGAATGAAGTGTGATGTTGTGAAACTGATGAGATATTTTAGTCGGGAAGAAAAGTGGAAGACCGACCAAGAGAGAGAGCAACGGCCAAGACGTTGGCTAGAAATATGTCAAGTCAACCATCAAAGACATCGAATAACACACACGCACACACACGCACATGCACACACACACACACACGTCTCATGTGCTGCAATTATAAAAATGTTGTTACCATAGCCATAATTCGGGGGGAATTTCGAACAGTGATAGTCCTTCCTGGCTCCACACACATTCCCTGGGGTAAACAAATACAAACTGTGGTGACTTGGGCAGAGCAGCAAGAAACAACTGTCAGCCGGCCGTACTTGCAGATATACGCAGGTCATCTGCCATGTCCACATTCCTGACATGCCTCTTTAGCGTTCATGAAATATCCTGGGAGCCTCGGTCCACATGCCCTGTCTGTTAATCGGTCCGAGAGCTGGACAGAAATCACTGCGATTGCCTCTCGGCTCACTCAACACAACAAAAGGCTCGACAATAGCGCTCCTTGTCCATCAGTGAAAGCAACTCTGAGCTCAAAGCAGCATAGTTACAATATTTCGTAGAGCAAACAACTTTTGTTTTTCCTGCACAAGCGACATGAATGCTCTTTCCCAGAGATAGTTAAAAACAAGTAACAAAGTCACGGGGGCCATGGACAAAAGATTGGATCGCATGGAAAGATCGGTCCAGACCTGCAGAGCCCAAATCAAGCAACACACAATTAGACGGGTGTCTGGTAGGCCAGCGGTTACGGAGAATAGGCGTGGATCAGGAGCTGGCGTTGGCGTGCTTAGTGAGGGCTTGTTTGCACACCTCTTGCAGGGATGGGCACTACACACCCTGGCAGGGTGCCATTTAGTCACCTTAACATCCTGGGATGGTTTACATCAGCTGTAAAGGTTTTACTGAAGGATATGCACAACTGCTCAGTTGAACTGCTGTCAACATGCCCCATGTGTGCAGTGAACCTGGAGTTGTTGTTTCTATCTCGATAACTGGGATCATTTTAGTGGCCCCCGGGCCCTCGGACTAAAGTGTTCGTCATGTTCAGGGACCAATTTGACCCACTTGTAGTTCTTTTTGTTGATTTGTATTACTTCTCATTTGCTTTGAGCTCTTTTTTCAATCTTCATCACGACATCTCAACCATCATCTTGTCCGCCAACACAGAGAAATCCTTTCTCGTGCATTCCTTCTACCACACTATTCTCCCTTCTTTATCGTCATCACTTTTAAAACATATCTTTTTAACAACCTTTCCTTTGACCCGTATGTGACCTCCCCCGAGGGCCACGACCACCAGGTTAAGCACCTCTGAGTGCGAAAACATCTTTCAGCAACTATTTATTGCACGGGTGAACGACTGACGGGTCAACGGATCCTCTGACCACCTGCTCACCCAGGAGCTGCTTATTGTGAGACATCAGTGTCCACGCAGTCACTCTAAAAATGCTCTAAAGTAAACGCCGATATACGTAGTTTATCCGAGCCTTCCAAAACCACAAATATGAGCATTGTTGTCATCTGACACACCAAAGAAAGAATATATATTACTTATGTTTATATTACTTTTCTGTGATGTGTTTGTCTGTCAGAGCGCAAACAGTATCTGGTTAAGATGAGAGAAAGATCTTTGTTTTGGTTAAAGTTTCCATTGGTAGGAAAAGGGATGTGAAACATGTAAAAGTCTAATATGAACAGTTGAAGAGTTAGAAATATGAAAAGTCATAGCATATATGCGCCGAAGGAGCTGAATATTTTAATATTTAAACAGTTTCTGTAGCTTAATATATGAATGAGGAAAAAGGGTCCAAAATACTTACGGAAGAAATAGAAGAAGAAGAAGAAGTTTCTTAAAGATTTGAAGAACAATAGTTGGACTGCTGAAGCATTCCAACTAATGATTCACACGAGCAAAGGACATTTTTAGTAAACATTATTTGAGATAATTGTAGGTGCTTAAACCAATGATTCACACTTCTGAAGACTTGTCAGGACAATCTGAGTCATTCTAAGCAATTGTTGATCGGATGTTAAAGCGAAAGGCAAATGTTGAGACTGATATGTTGCGTGATGTTATACATTAACAGATATGGTCCAACCTTAGCTGCTACCTACTGTAAATCATATTGTAAAATTGAGGTATTATAACAGATTGCTGAAAATATACAAGGGATTGATTTGAACCATGGCCCACAAAAAGTTACTCTGTGGCTCCCAAGTATCCCCTGGAGCCCCCCCCCTGTGGCCATCAAGTTGTATCAGGTCTTATATAAGAATGGGACTGCGTGTCTCAATGAGATCACGGTGCTACTGACTGAGTGCTAATTGAATGCAATGCGAGCGGGTCAGCGACATCATCAGCTTCAATGCATCGCAGTGTGTTTTGAGCTGTTTCTTTTAATTCCCGTCCCTCGCTGTGGAACAGACGTTAGCCGCTGGCTCGTTGAAATCAGAATTTCTTTTTCAATCACACCTCCCCATTTCGCTAACTTCAAAATATTAGCCTTTATTCCCGTATATTGCTTCATTAGGAATTATTATACCACTTGATATGCAATAGTACCGTACTGTTTATGGTTGGGTTTAATTGGTGGGAGCATCAATACAAACCAGACAATGTACACTTCCACTTTGTCAACGTTCGTACTGAACTGTCAACATCCATTCAATAGCGAGCTGTTGGCGACCTGGAGGCAACACCCTGACTGTCATGTTACTTCATGTTATCAGTGGGATTGGAGATCCAGTGGGACATGAGCGGTAATGTGTACATGTTCGTGAATCTAATGTCGAACGTCTAAAGGCTTACGTGAGGCGGGTTTCCGACGCTGAGAACCTCTCGCTGTGTTTGGTCTCAGAGGGAGAAATCCTTTGTTTACTAAATCCGTCCCACAAAACAGATGTTAAATGTCATTCATTGAAGTGTTTACCTAATGCTTCTCTATTCGTGGCGTGATGTTTGTTATTCTTTCCTCTGGCTTTCGCATTAAAACGTTGCTCCAGGTAGACAACCTGTTTCCGAAGTTGTTGTTTTTGTCCCAACTGACCTATTCAGCTATGCGGAGGCAGAGCGGAGTCTCTGCAAGGTGACTTTTTATAAAGATTTCGACAAACATTGTCAGCAGCCATCTGTGACTGCCAGAAAGCATTGTATATAATACACCACCTGTGAATGCTGGCTAACATCCAGGTTTTAGGTCAATCTCACATATCATAAGAACAACCTGCACCGGCTTATTGAATGTTTTGTAATCATATTGAAATCTTCTCCAAGGACGTTGGTGAATGAGTTCACTCGATGGCTTCCAGAGCTACTGAAGCACTCAGTAAAACCTCCTTCTTGTGCCATTTAGATTCCACATTCTCATTTCTTATATACAGGTTGATATTTTTTGTACTACATGAAAAAGCTCTGTATATTTATTCATGTACATATACACTTCATACTACAAACGTTTCAAGAATACGATAATGGATATATAGGTTAATAGGTACTTAAAACAAACATTCTTAACTCAAGGTCTATTCAACAACATCTCAGATTGATGTTTATTTCTCACTTCATCCTGGATCAGTTAAGTTCAATTTAACGTCTTCATGTTTCTCTTTGTGGGAAAGTATTTGTACAAACATCCAACTGGAAATATTAAACTGATTCAGTGCTTGACCATTCACATGCTTCACCATCAGTGATGCCATAGCAGTAATGTCCCTCAATACCCTGCATCTCAATAACCAGACGCTTATTTTGCCAAAATGTAACATTTTCTATTCGTCGCAGCTGAAATATTTCAAGACGAAAGTTTTAAATGATTCTCAAAATATCTCTTTTTTTATTCCACTTCTTGAAGTCATAGTTGATTCAAGCCAGGCTTGTGGGGGCTATGCAAGGGCACACATCTCCAGAGATGTTGACATGTTGACATGTACACACTCCAGTCTTGTCTTGTCTTGTCTCAAGGATTCTAAACAGAGTTTGAGCCTCACTCAACTCCCCAAGCAGTTTTAATTGATACTGTGTACAACATGAATTGTAAAAGGTGAGCTTTGCTGTCTCACTGGCGTGAGCTCCGTGCTGCTCTGGTGCATTTCAGTGTTTGAATGAAAGTTTTTACTCAAGGAATACTTAAACATCCATTATTAAACATGTCTTACCTTGAATTCTTGAATAAATCTGCACGCCTCCACTGCCAGCAAATAATACAAATACTGAGAAAAGTCTTGATGAATTTAACTAAGTGGGTGCCACATTTAACAACATCACGACTATATCAAAACATGCATTCACAAAATCTTGAACAACTTGTGCAGTAAAATCAAAGATTAATTTATCCTGCTTTTCAGTTCCCAAACTCATCTACGCTAAAAACAGGCACACGTGAGACTGTATATTTGGAAGTGTGTTAAATAGTGAGGTTTTAGTGAAGACTGTTCTCTCTTTTTTGATTCTTCGTTCACCGTGTAGAGAAGCAAACAAATAATGTTTTCTTCAAGAATTCCAGCTAACAGTATTCCAACGTTGTCACCGCTTCTTTCAAGTTTCATCGATGAATCGATGACTTGATTAGTTGAGAAAATAAAAAAAGAACTTAACTCCTTGTGATTAACTTGAGATGATAATATATAGTGCACATATTTATAATTATGATCGATTCGGGAGCATAACAATCTCTTAAACGACGCTCACTCTTGACATCAGTATTCCTCATTCAACATGTGAGGGAATGTTGAATGTAGAACGTCAGCCCTCAGAAGTTGTTGTCAATCCGGTTTTAGTTCCCATAACATATCCGGGTAACTGAAAACATATCAGGTCGTATTTTTTACTTTGATCTGCTGCGAACCCTCTGAATCCTGAGGATACATTTCTGTTGATACATTGTCTTTTCAAGTACTCACTTGACCTCTAAGCGCGATACCGTGAAGGCTGTTCATGTTTTCACGTTTCTATTCTCTAAAGTCATCCATCTTTCAAATGAGTGTTTCATTTATAAGTTCTTGCGACAGTCTTTTCAAGAACGCATGAACAACTGTCCAGTCTCTGTGGTCAGTTCGTCTTGACAGCCTTCAGAAATGCTCCGACCGCACGGACAAAAACACCACCCGTCTCCTACTCATCTCAAGCATTCTGCAGGCCGGTCTCACCTCCCTCGAGGTCACGAGGTCAGTGTGTCATCTCAATGAAACCACGACATTGGCACGGTGGGGGGGGGGGGGGGGGGGGGACCAGGAAGGTACAACAGCAGTGCCATGCAACGTCACTCATCAACTCGTGCATTCCTGCTAAATTACTCTTTACTTGAGCAGCATATTTCTCCTGTGAATATCCGGAGAACATTATTGAGTCGGGATTTACTTTACAGATCTTTAAAGCCCAGGTGTTGTGTTCATGCATCTTTTACTCAAACTGAACCCTCTACATCTTATTTCATCTTTTTGTCAGTATCCTCAAGTAAAACAAACATAAATCATAGCACTATTTTTGTTCTTGCTTATTCAGCTTAAATTACATTGTTGTTTGGTTAGTCTTTACTTTGAGAATAAAATATTTGCTAAACAGGAAGTGGTGCATTCTAAGAGACACTTAGTTAAATAGTTAAAAAATATTTAACAACAGACACATGACGAGCATGTTGCATTTAACTTCTTCAACATCTTGTCCAACCATGTCATAAAACATGTGATAATAAGAGGGATGTAGAACCTCTTAAGTTGCATTTGACTCCAAGAAGATTGGTTGTTTCAAAAAATAAATACTATTTGTTGAAGAGACGCCTGATTGAACTATGTAAACGTCTTTGTCTTCTGGCAGTAAGTTGTCAGCATGTTGTTCTTTTCCCTTGTTGGGTTCCTCTGTACCACATTCCTGAGGAGTCATTAGTGACTCTGACAGGGTGGAGTGGCTCTCATCGGACTTTGAACTTCACAGAGAACAAACTCAAATCTATCAGAAACTCCTTCATTTCGTCCGTCGTGAGGTTTTGAACAACAGTTTTACAGTTTCTTTATCTCATATGATGTCTAATGACTTTTAAAAAGAGAACGATTTTGACGAAATGTATTTGTTGCAACTGTTTTTACTAAATTTTCCTTGAAAACATTTCACACTGGAAACTGTTTTGACACTATAACTCCTGAAAAGCTGCTTTGCTGAAGTTATACTCTTCATGTTTGTTTCCACAGTCGGGAAACTCATTTTCCTTTAGTCTAACACCACATGAATGCCTCACAAAGCCTTTGGGATTCTATACACTGCACTTTTTAGTCCAGCAGTTAGATGACTTCTCCATTGCTCTTCTTGTCCCACTTTGTTTCTGTCACTTTGTCTCCTGACAGAACACCACGGTGGAGTTACTGCTAAAGTAGAACAACGTTGGGACGCAGTGAAGGTTTTAAAGTTTCTTTTAAGATTTAAAGCACTTCCGTTATTTGGAAGCGTGAATCATTTTGTTGTGAGCGCTACTACAAGTTAGAAACATAAGTAATTACCAGTTCATAATCAGTTTGTTGTGAAGGATATTAAAAGTTAGAAAGATAAGTAATTATCAAGTCATAACCATTTTTTCGTGAGCGGTATAAAAAGTTAGAAACTTAAGTAATTATCGAGAGACGTATCTTAATTATTAAATTCACATTATCGTCATTTATGCACAATTTGAATGTTTATTTCATATTGATGAGTTACTGTGCACCACCAATTCAATTCAATTCATTTTCTTTTGTACAGCCAAAAATTTACTAATTTCTTTCAGATTTCTCTGCAGCCCTCTTTTTGGCATCCAACCAAGTCCACCTTCTCTGTGGGGGTCTCGTGAGAAACAATAATCACTCTTCATGGTGCTGTGGCTCGGCCCCGAGCGCAGCCAAATCCTGAATGGAAATGTGTGCGTCGAGCTTTACGGCCCTTCCTCTCCGCTGTGAGAGTCAGAGGGGTCATGTTTGTGTGGATACCAACAGGATTTACGGCACAATGGCAGTCGAGTCCTCCACTTTGATCCGAAGGGTGTGACACATGGTGCAGGTTGAATTACTTTCTGCCAGGCTCCCCGGTGCTTTTCGACATGCCTCTTTAACAGCACAGGAAGTTATATTATAAATAAAAAGGTGATTAATCGTTTGTTATTTTTATTGACGGGGGGAGTAATCTGCTCACACTCTGCATCACGTGTATCGTGTGCTTTAATTGTTATGCAATCTTACCGAATATAACTATTTCTTTCAATTATTTTATTATTTTAAGTTTTAACAAGTTACACCAGACAACAAAAAACAACAACGAATAAATAAAAATGACATAACAGCATAACAACCAACTATATACAAACAATCAGACAAGAACAAAATAAAAACACAAACATAAATCGTCATCCTCGATATTGAAGGTACTATAACCGTTCCTTCACAGAGTCACTTGGGTCCCAAGATTGCAAAGCCTCTTCTTATATAAAATAAAATCCATGAAAGGGTTCCAGACAAACCCGTTCATGTCTCCTTGGAGAGCATGTGTGAGTCTTTCCAATGGCAGCAGTTGTAGGACATTGTGAAGCCCATATGTATATATATATTTCTAACATGTACTCTAACTGTATTTATAGCAGGTTTAAACTCCTCTCTGAAATATGTCTGATATACACGATGTGAGTATGACAAGAATGTACACATGGCCAATAATTATGAAATTTAAGGTGCTATTGTGATCTCATCTGATTAAATGTTCCTGGATATTATCAATTTGAGATTCTCCAAAAGCTCTTGACATGACCTGACTTGATGGGAAACTAAACAAACTAAAAACTACCGCAATCGCAAGCTAGCACGTCATAGATTTATTTTGTTTGTCTGGAAAATGATTTCCTTATTCAAAACATTGTTCTTCTTCCTTCCACTGAGCTTCCCCTAATTTCTGTTTCTGTTGTTCTATTTTTTTTGGGGTTATAGAAATGATCAAATTAGATTTATTATCGGAGTAACCTCGAAAGCAGTCAGTGTCCCCGGCATTAGACCAGTATGACGTCATTGGAAACACTGAAGGCTGAAATATTCCCCTCTTCAAGTACTATTTGAGTTCCTCTAATCTGTGTCATTTCTTTGTTTCCATCATGGAAATGTTAAAATAAACAATCCATAATCTCGCCTCGAGGAGAAACAATAGAACTGGAATAGCTCGACCTTGCAGAGACACAGAGGCAGACTTTGTTAAAGAAGAGGTGGCTGACACGGAGCACTTCTAACATATTTTGTACACACAGGCCAGAAATAAATTAGAAACTAATGGACTCAAAAGCTTTATGAGATGAAAACAGACACTTTACTTGAACTACTAAAATATGTATTATGCAGTGACTTCTTTTGAAATTCAAAGGGCTTTTGGAACAATTGTTGTTCTTCAATAAAACTTCTTCAGATGAAGTAACCCAGAGCTTTGTCAGAAAACCACATCAGATGAATATACACAGTATGTTCTAGGATGTACGGAGCAGTGTGATAATGAGAAGCACCAAGATGTCATGGAGGTCGACAGAGACGTCTACTTTAAGTCTCACTTTTTTACTTTGCCGTCGACCACAAGGTGCTAGTGTACGCATAAAGCCATGACATCATCATGCACATGCATTTTACGTACATCTCTGCAAATATGCCTCAAGTATATCTGATAGCCAGCAGTTTCTATCAATGTTCAAAAGAGATGGCAAACATCAGGGTTGGTTCACAGAGTATGACCTTTGCCTACACCTTAAGTCAATACTTCCACCTCTATCCACCTCATTCCACTCCAAGGCCACTTGAATCCTACAAATCTAACTTTCTGCAGGTGTTTTGGCTGTTTTGATTCACGTCTGATAAAAAGCTCTTATCACAGGCGCAGCTTCCTATCTGTTCTCCTGCATCAGTTGAAGCCATCATTGGTTTGAGGTGGGAGCTGTGTGTGGCTGTGGGAGTCCTCCCGATCTCAGTGAAAGTCTGTCACGGTCCCAGCTCAGGAATGCTTGTTGACTTTGAGAAAAACGAAAACCTGCTGAGATATGATTATTAACACAGTGCTCGGTATTATATTGAGTTACACCGGCCCCGCTGGAAAGATAACAAATCTTAAAACATAGTGGTTAAAAGTGTCTTGGATTTCACCAGCATGTATGGAGGGATTATAGTCAGAGTTTATAGCGGGGGCTAAGGGGTTGCTTTTCTACTTCCAAGACCTGCAGATAGAAATCTTAAATGTCCCATGTTTTACACTTGTAGCTATTTTTTTTTACTGGTGGTCCCTTCAACACAAGGTTTTTCTTTACTCATTTAAGGCCCACAGATTTATCCTTTTTTGGCACTTTTGGATCAATTTAAAATATCGCGAGGGCAAAATGGAAGCACCACAATAACTCCTTTAACCATACAAAACGACTCGTGCCTTTCACACAGCATGAGATCAAGGCATGATGCTCAAGGCAATTAAAAAAATAAATAAAGATAAAGCGGGGATGTTGTTTTTCTTTCATCCATCCTCATTGCTCCCCTTTCTCTCATCCACGTACTTTTGTGTGATGAGACAGCATCCATGCATGAGCTGGTCGGGACCATGAGGCAACAACACAATATGGGTTCAATTCTTTTCTCATCTCTTCCTGTTTTGGCCCATTAAAAGAAAGCTTACTCCATGTGCTAACAGACAGGTCATGTCCTCAGTCACAGGTACAATGCCATTTGGCTTCAACCAAGTCCAACATCTTGAATCAGCATCTCTGATGCACTACTTGGCTTCAAGCACACACACGCAGCAGCGATACCTTTACTGGTAGATACCTTATTGCATAACCAAAACATGTGCCCCAGCTGTTCAGCATGTTTTTAATGGTTACATGTATGAGTTTTCCTTGAGCATCTCTTGATTGTACTTCACATCTTTTGTTACCAAAAGGTGTGAAGTATGTCATATCCAAAACATTCCATTGGAAATGAATTTATTAGAATAAGGTATTGGTAGTTTGTTGTGGATTGTGCTCATAATATCTACCAACTTTTCTAATTAACATGAAGTTACAAAAATAAACCTTGGTACAAGCCTGTTCTGCCATAAAAAGATGTCTTCACATGGATTTGACTTTCAAAGGTCAGAGCATTGTGCAATAAACTTAAAACGAGCCATCAGGACAGTTCAGAAGAATCGCATTGCCTTTGAATCTGTTTGGCATCGAGTAATTCCCGAAGTGTGAGACCAATCAGAAGCGTGAAACAGTGGCGGCGAAGTCTATCATTTTGACTGTCGTCATAGCAACAATCATCGAAGCATGTTGTTATCTATGACCTTATGTCGGCCTCTAAAGGTGAGCAGTGACAACTCTCACGCCAGAGTGTTTTACCCCCAGACATTTGGACTTGTCATAGTAAGAAGAGGGCAAGTGGTACTAATAGCATTAACAATGGCTCCGTTGCAATCCTAGTACTGTAAACCATGGCACTGTGACAGTGAGCCAGCATTCACACATTGTTAGTTTTATTGTTTACAGCGGGGGTTTACCTTCTATAGCCATTAGAGTTTTTCTTTCCGATGTCAGTGGTTCCCATTGTCACAGTTTGAACACGTAAGAGTCGTGACCAGGTCAGAGAAACAGTTATTTTTTTCTTCCAATCATTTTTGGAAGCCTGAAGATATTTAACCAGTAAATCACTAAAAGTAAATATTAAGTTTCCCAATTAACAGTGTTTTACTCCACGATCTTAAAAACCTTCTTACGTGTTGTACCAGGTGGCCTCTTGGCATTGGGGTTTGGATGCAAACCCCTCAGAACTGTGATTGCAATGTCCCCGCTGTGTTTCTAGACACCTGTCTGCCCCTCACCGTGTCCCGTCTACTTCTTTACTGTGATCTTATACGAAAAGGCAAAATGTCCTAAAAAAAAGGATGCAAATGTGTCACAATCACTGGCCAATGCCTTTTCCTCTGACTTTTTGGACGGTGTGTTTAGCTGACAGTTTACGGATCTACCGGTACACACACAACTGAGTGCTTGTGTACATTGTAATTTGTTTTCGAGTCTTAATGACGCCTTAGAGACCACTGGTTAGACAATTGTGGGTTGTATTCTTTTAATGGAACAACACAGCAGTGGTCGGTGCAGACGCACCTGGGGGAGATCTGCACTCTACTCAGTGGACCTTTCTAGTTTCCATAATGCAGGAAGCCTTATGTACTCGACTAGCAACATGGGAAATAAGGAGCTTGAGTTGTTTTTCAATGAGTTGGTTGGTGTGGAGGGTTAGGGTCGGCTTCCTCTCAGGCAGGGAACTGGATTTGTGTGTTTTAACCAATAAACCATGAAAATATACTTGGATCGGCCTCAGACATCCCTTCCAATCATATGTTAAGCATAATGTAGTTGCCATATGGAGATACTGGAAAAAAGTCCAGATTTAAACATGTTTGGCTTTCAACAGTAAAAGAGAAACCTTGTTATTGAGTTGAAAGCAGGAAATCCAGTGTGTCTGGTAAAAGGTTTGAAATCCCAATAGTTAGATGTTTTGGATGATAACATGTTTTTTTAAGCCTCTAACTCTTTTGTCTTTGTCCAGTTTTATCACTGTCTCTATGGAGATATATTGAGACCACTATTTAAAACTGCAATACAGTTTTTTCCAGGCGCTACCAAGCGTTTGTCCAAACAGTGGTCACATTTTCAAAACTCTCAACACAATTAGCACAGCATCGGTCTTTTGTGGCCGTACCATTTACACATTTCATGTCGTTTTCAAACAATATGCAGTCAGTGAACACATTTCCACAATGCTTACATTTTCTTAACAGACAAGCTATATCTCTAAACAAAATTATGGATTGTTTTTCTATTATTTACAAATGTTAACACACAACATCCCACAATGGCAAAAACAATATTCCAAACCTTAGATACAGTCTAAAAACCTGTTCTGCAATGATATCAGTTCTAAAACAATATATCTCAGCTGATAATAAACAAACAATTGATTCCCCATCTCCTCCTGATGGTAGGTAAGTTTGGAATGTTTTTGAGAAATATGTTTTAGCAAGTTTTGGATTAGAATTTAAGTTTTGATTGAGATGTTGATCACACAGACACCGCCTACATTGACTAACCGAATGTTGTTCAATCATCTATTGCAGCCGTTGCCCCAAAACATAGTTTATTTGTAAAAATAAAAATAAAAAATAAAACAGTTTGGATTGAACTTTTTTAAAGGAACAATAGTTCCCCCCCTTTTTATCTGGACTTGTTGCCGTTGTGTTTTTGTTCAGAATGCTCTTGTGTGTTTCATGGATATTTTGTTCACTGTAAGCAATACTGTAAAACTGTTTCTGTTCCATCATACTGTAAACAGTATTTATACTGTACCTCCTGTAGTAAACAGTAAAGAGAAAAAAAACCTGATTTGGTTTTTACTGGAATGCTTTTGAATGTGAACATTACATGTGGACATACAGTTCCCAACCAAGAAATGTAGTGTAAAAACAGTGGATTACATGTTTTGCATGCAAATATCTGTAAAACTGAAACATAAAAGTCTATGCAGTTTTTGTAATGTCAGCAACAGCCAGTGTTTTGCAACCTGGTGGACTTTGACTTACTGGAAGGACTTTGTGAAGTGAAAACAAGAGTTATTCTTTGACAGAATAATTTCATTTTGAGTCAGATTTCCAGTGTTTTGGTAAAGTTAGTGTCTGCAGAAAAAGATGTGTTCTATTTTGAAATGAAGAGTTAGTATATATTTAACAAAATGTGCTTTTGACAAGAAAATTATCCATTTGGCCAATTGTGCTTTGTAGGTGTGAGTCTGTGTTAAGAGTTAAGAAAAAGTATCTGAGTATGGGAAAGCGCTTGTTAGCGATTGAAAAAAACTGTAATATCTCACTTTAATTGCTGCTTTTTAGATTTTTCATATCCATTCAAAAATATATGTGGTCAAAATGTACTTGTTTTCATTCTCAGAAGACATGTGAAAGAAATATAAAAGAACAAAATCCAGAAGGTTCTGGGTAATTGTTTATCCAATAGATAATGAATTGCACTGCGTGGCAGCTTTGTGCATTGGGCTCATACTGTTGCTGTTAGCAGGGTTGTGCTAAGCCACCGGACCCAGTGATTTACTACAATGCCTTCGTCCCTGTTATCGTATGTGCTGGCAGGTCAGTCTATTTCTCCCCAGCCTGCTATTTACACCCCAGGTGTATAAGCCCCCCGGGTATGCAGGGTATTTGTCACTGTGATGGAGCATGCAAAGATCACATTTTGAGGAATGTGCCGACATAGGTGCGACTACTAATGAATGCTGGGTATGATTTACTGTGTGTGTAGTATGCAAGAGACAATTCGCTCCAAGGTGAAAAGCTAATATTTTTTGGGAAACTCCAGTGGTTTTCACTGGAAACGTGATAACATAAAATGTGAAGCCAATTGTGGTCAGAAAACAGGTAGAAAAAAAAGAGATGAAAATAGAGCAAAGAATGTAATTCAGAGCGCTCGTGTACATGTGCACACCGGCCTCTTGTTTTGAGGATTTGACCAAAGAGCAGAACATGAGAGTCGCAGCCGCACAGACAAATAATGGAGAGATGACTCATTCGATGCGAGGAGTCAGAGCAGAAGTCAAATGCGACTTGAAGCACCTAACTGGTGTTTACTGGAAGAAGCAGAATGCAGAGAATGTCTGCCGTCTGAGTTTCTCCCTGAAATAGACATGCTCATAAAATGCGTCCCGGGAAACTTTTGAAACTTTATTAATTTCAGAGGATGAACGCTGCTGGGAATCCCCACCTTTCTTTGTGCCTTTACAGGTTGAATACAACAAAAAATGCCTGGCAATCAAGAAGCCCCATATGTATGACATATATACAGCTCCAGAGACAGGGGTTGGTGCTGATGAGTGAATGTTAGCGTGCTAACATGCTAAAGTAATTATTTGATCGTGGAGAGCATCATACCTGCTTAGCATGTTAATGCTATCCTTATGAACATAACGTACAGCCTCATAGAGCTATATTAGCATGGCTATAGCTTCTTAATTCTATAAAATAAATAATTTTCTCATTGCAGCACAGCAGCTAGCCAATCATGACCGACCTCAAAATAAATTGAGCTCAGATACAGACATAGGCTATGAGCGCTTTGAATTCTGGAAAAAACTTTTCATCATTTAACATAATGATGAAGGGAAGACTTAACATATGACATATCTAATCCATATTTTGCATTTGACCTGTTGTCAGGTTTCCAGTTTCCAGTCCTCTACATGTAGGCTAAAATATATGTTTAAAACTTCGACATGATACACATCCTGAAGCTTTTAAAATGCCAAATTAAGTATCAACTTAAAGAAGGCTGGGGAAAGACTTGCAAAATATACATGCAGCAATCCACCCTTTCACGCTGGTCCAGGTACTTTGTCTGCAGGGGCATCGGAGGTTTTCTCAAGCAGTTCAATTAAGCTCATCTGAAGATGAACTCGGTGAACCCAAACGTAGACGGACTGCCCCTCATTTGTTCAAAGTCGACCTCGATGAAATACCTGGAGGATATAATGGAGCCCCCAATCACCTCATTTCTTAGTTCAGCACCTGACATGCATGGTTTGAATTAAAAGATGATATATAAAGTCATCGTTATAGTTGGAGCAAGACATGCTTAAAGTCTGGCTTGGCTTAGTTTTCAACCATAGTTTCCTAAAATGTGTTTGTAAGAAATGTTTTTTAATTGCCATAAAACAATGAGGAACTCAGACACTTTAAACAATAACCTGATGCGTCTTCATGTTCGGAATTGTCGCTGTTCTTCCATTTGAAAGCTTTTCCATTGGCTGGGAGTCTCACAGAAGGTGATGCACTTGCAGCTGTAGCAGTAGTTTGAAGAACATGAGCAGTGACACAGCAACCAAAATAATCCAAGAAAGAAGACGTCACAGGACACACGGTTTACCCAACATCTCAGCAGGAAGAGAATATAAGAGCTTGTTTTTCATACTTGTGGGATTGAGGAACTAATTGTTTGGAACAGTGGCTCAAGGAATAGTTTTCAGGGCATTTGGCTTTGAGTCACATTCTTCTGGCTCAGCTGAACTGAGAAAATATCGCAATTAACTTTGATTGAAGATAGCAAATGTACTTTTAATTCAGAGTAGCACTTATCTTTTAGAACGGTTATTTCCGCCGCTGATGAAAAATGACGAATTCCAAATAAAGATGCCATTTAAATGCCTTCTTTGAATTGGGTGAGATCCCTCTAACAGGTCTCTTTCGCTGCCCATACAAGCACAGCGGTCGCGTTGCTTGGCTGTCACAAAGCATTTTGAAGCTTGTTTTGAAGCTCACAGTCGATTTAGCACGAGCTGGAATGCAAATGGTCCGATTTATTTGCATGACTCATGTCGGTTCTCAGGCTCGTCATGTATCGGGAATTAAATTAATACCTGAGAAAGTTAGCGGAAGATTCTCTCACAGTTTCTGTGCAAAGTACCACGCTGACAGCAGATCACTAATAAGAAGAAGAGAGAGAAATGGGAATGGAAAGAGAGAAAGTCAGAGACAGAGAGGGGGAAAACAGTGAGTATAGTTCACTGTAGATGACTCCGGTTTGTGGTATGCAGATGAATGTGAATCGAGCCTGACAGACAGGATAAAAGACCAGTGGTCATCCTCAGACCAGAGCATCAGCCCCGATATTAACCTTCTTGCTTGTTTCAGAGGGATTCTGAAGATTCAAGATAATGTAAAGAGGAGGGCTTTAAGTTATACTGCATGTATAGCTATGCACATGAGTGAATATAGTGTTTGCTCATTCAAAGTCTGAGCACTCTGTGTGAGACCACACAGATGCTTTTAATTTCGATCATATAGAAAATATTTGGTTATGTCATTTTATTACATGCCAGTGTGTTTATAACCTGTTTATGAGCATCTAATGAGCTCTAAATTACTGGTATCTTTGTTTGAGGCGTTCTGCTGCCAAAAACATGATAACAATGTATGTTTTGCCTGGAGATACTACACTTACCAGCAGTAAAACAAGACTGTGTGCACCACAAACTATCACATGATCCAGAGCTGAACTACACGATAACTACGATGGGGCCCAGAAAAAAGTCAGGTCGTACCCGACATTAACGTGCATGCTTTGCAAGCAGCAGCATCACTGTTGTTAGTGACAAAAACAAAACAAAAAACATCAGGAAGCTGGCAAAAGCCCGACCAAATTTAAGGTCGGAGGAATTTTTTTAAATTAGAGCCCGGCCCATCCCGGCCCGGGTCGGGCCCATACAGGTTGGAGTGGAGATTCAAAGCTCTAAACTACAGCATTATTTCTTAAACTTAGTTACGCTACTCATTAGATCGTATTTGATATGGCTAGTTTCGGGATTCAAATGTGTCTTCCATTGTTCTTAAATTGTCTTTGTTCATACTGTCTTTGACTTCCAGGATGTTGAGGACGATTGGTTTACTGAAACCATAGCAACCCTCAACAGTGTCCAAGTCTCATTCTCAATCTGGGGCGATGTAATGTCAGCTGCATAGTGCTGCATCCATTGATGTCTTTCAGACTCTCACCACTAATGATAGTTGAGGATCTCACTTTTATAATTGTGTTAGCAATAAAATTACAGCTTGCGTGCCGCTACAGCATTGGATCATCCATTCTAACTCGCTCCAGGCATCAGTGGGAAACCACAACTTCTGGGGAAATGTTATACACAAACATATCAATTTGGGATTAAATATAAATATTTAGATACGCTGTTTCCTTTATTTTTCACTTAATTTTTTGTGTGGCAACTATCATTTTCCATTTAAGCCGTCAGCCACAGATTACCAGCTACGGTAAATGTTTGGCGTTCACACAATGGCGCAGTAGTTTCCGTGAACAAGAGTTGATGAGGTTTCCTCGAGACTCTGTGACAAAGCAAACTCAGTGTGTTAAAGCTCGACTTTTTTCTGGATCAGATTCGCAAATTAATTAATGAGACTTTTGTCTCTGCACCTCCCTTCCCTTTTCACCTCTCTCTTTCTCATATTTTGCTCTCCATCTTCCCCTCACTCACATACCCAACCTTTTCCCTCTATTTCTAATTCGTGCATGACTGGCAGTGTCTGTGACTATTTCTCAGCAGATCAAAGAGGCAGTCACCCAGTCAGAGGAAACATTGTTAATGTTGCTGATACCGTGCCGTCAGCCTATTTGCTGCATGTTCTCAATAACAGGAAGCCAGGAGAAATGAGTTCTCCCATAACTACGTCGGACTTGTTTACTCTTCTTCTCCATATAGTATTCTCGGGGTAAACTAGCACCGAGATCAAAGGCTGGAATGTTAAATCTCGATCTTCTATCTGAGGGGGCTTCCAGAGCACAGCAGCACGAGTTTAATAAACCCTAATACCGCTTCATAAATGGGGTCATGCACTCTATATGTATCCTGAACCTGCTTATGGTTAGGGGAAGTGGGTTGGACTGCATAACGTTTGGCCAGTGTAGGGCAAGTCCGGACAGGATGTAATGATGGCTCCGCTGTTTTGCATTTGAACTAAGTGTTTTACACATTTGAATACATGAGAGATCCACTGGTTTGGTTCCGTTATGGGCAATGTTGATACTGATTTCATAATAATAATGAAGTAGAGGATGGTGTATTAGGTATCTCAAGAAATTGTTTTCAAGATGAAGTTATGGATGAAGATGGTCCTGAACTGGCATGTTTCAGGAATAACAGGTGGGTAACACTCGTGGGTATGAAGATGAAATGTTACCAGTAAACATATGTATGCACAGCCAACACTGCAGAAATAGTGGATATAGTGTTCCAATGGAAACTCCTTTACCATCAAGACTAATTGGGCCTTGGAAATGCACTCACTGGCTTTCTTAGGGACTGGAATAACAGACGAGGACAAGGAACACCGGGCCAAATGTGGATGTTCTGGACGATGAAATGAAAAGAGCTGTGAAGCTGCCGAATGATCCCCATCTCATGTTGAGTTGGGTCCGACATAACGGAAGGTTGCCAGACTCAATAGTCCCACATCTCTCCTTCTCACGCCTGTTTTCACCACTGAGCAAACTTGGCTTTTCTTTTTAAAGAGAGATTGGGGACGCACCGTCAGAGTGGAGCCTGTTCAAAACTTCCATCATGAAAACAGCTGCAAAGATCTGTGGTCAGAGGGTGGTCATTGCTTGTTATGGAACCCAATCCCCTGGTGGTGGACTTTAGCAGTTTGAGGAGATGCCACTTTTAGAGATACGAGATATTTCCCTAATTAAGGTAAAGAAGTCATGTTCTGAACTTCTGAACTTATCAGATCATTGTCATGATCTGGAGTTTGTGTCTCGTTTTGTGTCTTGTTTTGAAGTCCTTGTGTCGTCTGTCTCCCTGTGATTGTCTGCCCTGGTCCTGATTGTTTCCTTCTGTGTGATTGCTGGTCCCGCCCTCATTGTGTCCACCTGTGTCTCGTTCCCCGTT
This sequence comes from Pseudoliparis swirei, assembly GCF_029220125.1. NCBI lineage: Eukaryota > Metazoa > Chordata > Actinopteri > Perciformes > Liparidae > Pseudoliparis > Pseudoliparis swirei. The sequence continues at coordinate 14,770,687 of NC_079399.1, read as the reverse complement.
GTCCAATCCTCTCACCTTGCCTGTGTATTTAAACCCTGTTTGTCTCATTCCCGGTGTGGCTTCGTACTGTTTGTTCCACGTTTTTGTCGTTCCTGTCTGGTCTTTGGAATTTGTGGAATTAAATATTAGTTTGTGCAGTAATTTTGGCATTTGGGTCCTCTCTCGCTGCGACAACTGTGACAATCATTGTTTCAACACATATCTGATCAGTCTGTTTGAACAACCTGCAGTGCCTCTTGTGTCTTTTTCTTTAAAATAATTTGGTTAGTTACTGTTTAACTAACAACCACTCAACTCAAAACTCTTCATATTGAAGGTTTGTTGTCTTTGTCACGTCTGCTCTCATTATGTGTTTTCCCCTTTCTCCCATTCAAGTCTTTACATGCTAATGACATAATGCAGGATAAGCGGCTCATTAGCACCGTTAACACGCATCCTGTGCTGCCATGCAGCGGTTCAGACAGACCACAAAGTGTGAAGCCGACGTGTCTGCTAACAAGCCAACATGTCCGCTAACAAGCCAACTCGTCCGCTAACAAGCCAACATGTTTGCTCACAAGCCGACGTGTCAGACAGGAATTTCTTTTTTCACATCGTTGTTGGCGCTCAGTTAGGCAATTTTGCATAAATCAACTGCTGATATTTATCTCCAGTAATTTTATTGAGTGAAACAGAGTTAAAAATCTTTGGGTAATCAGTTAATGCCATATTGGTTTAGCTAGTAGTCATGAATAGTGTTTTCTTCTTCTTCTCCTTTCTACAGTTCAATAAAAAGTTTAGGTGTCGTATTATGATCTTATGTAAAAAAAAATTCAATTGGTCAAAAATGAAATATAAGGGACTGACACATGAGACTTCAAAAATAGGGGTAACTCAGCATCTTTTGACTCATGTTCTCCTAATTTGTGTCAGTCTCTTATTGACTATTTAACGGTGAGTGTGTAATCTCTCCTATGCCTTATACAATAATTTACAGTATCAGATAGCCTGTGCAGCACAGATGTGCGTGTCTGTGTTTGTGCTTCCAGCTGAGTGGAGGGTAATCAGGAGCTCCTGGAAGAAGCTATTAACAGGTGCCACAGGCTTGACAAGTGCTACAGGCTGAGTGCTCGACATTACCGCGTTTGTGTGTTGAGACGGGTCCGTCTGTCTCGGGCTGTGAGGAATGTGTCTCTGGGGTGCACTTGGTGTGTCGGTCCTTGGAGAGAAGAGGGGAGCTGACAGGCCAATCACTGCCTCCTGACCTTCTGACCTCCTGAAGGGCAGAGCGACGCTGCTGACGAGTGAGTGCGTGACGCTTGTGCTTACACTTTTTATTGATAAAGTTAACCGCAAGATGATAAAGCTGCATTGCTGACCTAAAATCAGCATGTCATGACATCATGTTTTTACTGATATGTACTTACTGATGTTATATGCTGGTGACGTAGCAAACCACAACGGCTGACGTTACCGATAAATCTTGGCTTGGATTCATTCATGTATTGTGTGGCATTAGCCATGAAGACATTCTCTGTGCGGTAGAGAAGCACTGATACCGATAATTAATCAAATAGCAGTGACAATAGGCTTATCTCGTATCGGATACCATTATTTTAATGAATAACAATTCAATGCATTTATATCTAGGTATTTATTTGTTACATTTTGTTTTCCACGGTCAAGTAAATGTCAAGTCGTATGTTGCCTTTCAAATAAAATAACGATTCCAGTCCCCTTCCCACAGTAATGTATGCAGGTTATTAATAACACACTCCTGTCTGATTCAAAGCTAAAGTGCAGCTATCAGTATAAGGATGAAAAAAACCTGCAAAAGCGTCAAAGTGTATACACAATTGATTTTCCAGGTTTCAAGAAAACCCACATGTCTTTGTTTCCGCGCATCATGTCATGTTTCATAAAGATGAATTATGCAATCAGGATCTGTAAACTATATAAATGTCTCTGCTCTGCTAAATAGTTGGCTATTCTGTTGTGTTGGACTGCATAAGACTGCAGGGTCGTACCCAATAAAATTATAAATTATTCATGTAATAAGTTTGTTTTCCATGTCTTATAGAGTCATAATCACAAAAACAGATAAGACATTTATGTTTTGTCACCCTGCGTCAGGATTTTGATCCCACTCAGACTTTTATGTAAGACTACAGTTTACCTTCGATTCAACTTTCATTTTGTCATTAGAGGCAGTTTAAGTCCGTAAAGGTGACATTGCTCCGCTTTGAAATCATTCACGCCTGTGTGCGCCATTAAAGAACTTAATGGCCTATCCAAGCATTTATCTGGGAGAGGGACGGGGAGGAGAATGGACCCGTTGTGCAACTGACCGGCATGGGAGAGAGAACAGACCGAAATAAAAGAAAGTGAGGAGAAGTGAGAGGAGTGATGGGTGGTGAGAAGATCCACTGAACTGTCTCTCTATCAAATATGTGAATAGGGATTAGAAAGTGAATAGCGATTACCTCCACGTTGACCTGCCAGCCACTGTAATCAAGGACAGTGCGAGTGATGCCATGATTGGCCAAAAGGAAGAGGCCAGTGACAGTAATCCTTGGGAAAATGTGGTCCACAATGACAGGTTGTGCTTAGAGACGACGGCGGCGGCTCCATCACTTGTTCAGAGCCGAGGAAACAACAGAGTAGACGTCGCAGAGCAACTTCCTCTTTCTTTCAACACTTTCAACGGGGATTCTTCAAAAGACGCCTGTCAGCCATCGGAGCAGAAAGAGAGAGAGGGAGAGAGAGACAGAGAGAGAGAGAGAGAGAGAGACAGAATAAACTCTAAACAGAACTTACAAAGGTCAATTCATTACAGTCTGCATGATGAAACATCTCTGTATGATATTATCATAATGTGATAACTGTTGACCTTCACATGATTGAGTCATTTTTATGTTGGTGATGTTCAACACCTTTCTGCACTTCCTGTCAAAGCGTCCATTACAATCTTTCTTTGCATGAGGTGGAGATAAATACTTCGAAAGTACTCTATTACACAATACTTGATGGTTGTGTTTGTACTCACCGGCATATTAAAACAACAATGTTTTGCTGTAAAATCTATGCATTTCAATGAAACAGCCTTAGTTAGCACATTTACTTCTGGAGGATTTTATTAAGTATTCGAACCAATAAGCAGTATCGATAAGAGGACTAGTGTTGATATCATCCAAGCAACACCCATCAATACCAGCTACAGGAGTTTGGAAACTAGCCTTACCTTCCTTCACCAATCATCAAGTACCACATATTTTGAGGGGATGAGCAGATGAATTCTGGTCTGCCACTTTCTGTTGTGACAAATAGGATTGATAGATAGATAGATAGATATATACTTTATTAATCCCCAAGGGGAAATTTGTCGAGTCAGTAGCAGCAACACACAAGAATAAAAAAACAAAACACAAAATATAAGAAGGGTCTGGTGATCTGAGCAGAGTGTGAAGAGCCTCATAGCTCCGGCAGTTGTGCAAATGTTCTCTCTCTATCTCTTGTGGCAGCGGAGCGTGAGGGAGACGAGAGAGAAAGGAGTCTCTGTCCCAGGGAGGTGGTGAGGAGGGTCCGGGTTGTCCAATATGGACACCAGTTTCTTCAACTCCTCTCCACCCACCTGTTCAGGTGCTCCAGCTGGCAGCCGATGATGGAGCCAGCCTTCCTACCAGTTTGTTAAGACGGCTGGTGTCACCGGCTCGATGCTGCTCCCCAGCAGACAATGGCAAAGTGCAGCACACTGGCGACAACCGACTGGTAGAATAACTCCAGCATCTTGCTGCCACGTTGAGGGATCGAAGCTTTCTCAAAAAAAAGACGACTCATCCCTTCTTGTACACAGCGTTGATGTTGGCCTTCCAGTTCAGTCGGCTCATGGAGACGCCCAGGTACTTGTCTCCTCCACCATGTCACGTCCCACCCCCCCACTCAGAGGTGTAGGAGCTGTCGCCTTCCTCCTGAAGTCCACCACCATCTCTCTGGTCTTGGCCACGTTCAGCCGCAGGTGGTTCTCATCGGCCCACTTTACAAAGTCACTCACCACAGCCCTGTACTCCTCCTCCCGTCCATCCCTAATACACCCGACCACTGCAGAATCATCAGAGTACTTCTGCAGATGTACAGCCCGGTGCAGGCTTAAACCGGTGCAGGCTTAAACCGGTTCGCATATAGACAAACGTTAGTTGTCATTTTGTCACTTTCTGGCGAAATTAAAATGTAGCGTTCAGCAGCAACCTGCGTGACGGCGTCATGGCGCTAAATCCAACTTCTATTCCATCAGTTATGTAAGAAGGTCTTCATAAGTTTGCCTAACTGAGTTGTATAAGAAAAGAATAAACACACATGAAGAATACAGTTAAACATCAGTCAAAATGCTTTATTATCTCTAGGTTTTCTCTCTCCCTCTGGTCCTGTCTTTATCTCTCCAAAACTCCCCTTCAGCAACCCTGAGGGATACAATTAAAAAGGGACAAGCATTAAATCTTTTACAGCAATAAGCAATATGGCAAGGTGATGAACATAATAATATCCCATTTGGCTCCTAGATGCTCCACTATGTTCAGGTAGTCACTAACTTTGCTGCATCCTGTTATTGGAAACCGAATAGGTGAGAATATGCAGGTCGTACAGCCCAAACCACGAGCTAAAAGCAAGAGCTCCAGACCTGGGGGGCAGTTCTTTAAAATTTCACGAGAGCAATCCCTTTCAATTCAATTCAATTCAATTCAGTTTATTTGTTTAGCCCATTTTCACAAATTACAAATTTGTCTCAGAGTGCTTTACAATCTGTACACATAGACATCCCTGTCCCAAAACCTCACATCGGATCAGGAAAAACTCCCAAATAACCCTTCAGGTGGAAAAAAAGGGAAGAAACCTTCAGGAGAGCAACAGAGGAGGATCCCTCTCCAGGATGGACAGATGCAATAGATGTAATGTGTACAGAATGAATCATTATACACAAATTAAAACACAGTAACAACACAATCAATGAATATGACAGAGTGTATGTAATACTTCATGCATTTATTTGATCCATTTCGTACATAAAAAGGCATTTTTTGGGTCGCAATTTTCCTTAAATAAACGTTCAGATAGGCCTATGCTTTTTGAGAGATCCAGTTTGTCGAAACCTGTCAACTTGCTGCTCAACTTATGGCGTTTTATTAACGAAGAAAGAACAAAGAAAATCCAAGTTATCACACGACCACTCACTCTGAAAACACTCTCTCAGACTTTTCTGTCTAGGAAAACAGTTCAGAAGCCGGGATTACTGTACGGGTTCAAAAGCAACCTCGACCGCCAAGTGAACTTTGTCACTAAATGTTTTGGCAGCAGAGCCTCTGTTGCATAACCGATACGTGTTTAAAATATTCGAGTCTTGGTGCATGGGGGGTCAAGTTATCAAGTAACGAACCCACAGCGATACCGACCCACCCACACACTCATTCAAAACCCTTCTGCATCTCTCACTCGGTGAGCTCTCCAGGTCTACTGGCTCCTCCGTTATTCAGGGGCTTTGATAGAGAGATTAAAAGGGACCGGCTTTCACGCTTGATGTCCACTCGGTTACACAAAGAACACGTCTTTATATGTTCAAATTCACTGAGGAGGGACATTGTTCTTTGGTAATCCATATTAAAAAAGAATCATAAGCAAATAGGGAGAAAGAGAGAGGTTTGTTCTCTCAAAATCCCCAGACAATTATTTGTCCTGGTCATTTATTGTCCTGCATCCATCATATGTTTAGAAAGTTGGCGAGACAGACGCTATAACTCCTCTGCCCTGGAGTTGTGCGGTACATCAGCTGTAATGTTATAGATCATGAGGCTGGACAGGATGCGACTGGACCAGAAGGCTTTACCCCCGGCAAAGAATGACAGAGAAAGAGAAACAAAGAAAAGGAGGAAGAGAGCTCCAGAGAGGAGTGATGGAGCCTTGTGTTTTATGGTTCTTATGTGTCCATCCGTGTTTTTCTGTGGTCACTCAGCCACTCTGTCATTGCGAGCAATAGAGCACCACAGAAGCCACATATTGAAAAAGGGCCCCCACAGTTTACAGTATAGTCTGGCAGAAGAAAAACATGTGTTGGTTAGTTGTTTAGTGACATCATGGTGTGGTCCAGAGATTTAGAGTTGAGAGGCCTTCTTATTTCTGTTAAGAATCAAAAGGAAAATTTAACCATTCAAACATTTCTGAACAATGTTTTTTTTTCAAATATTTTGACAAATTATTTTAATTCCTGTTAAGTTATCTGTGAGGTTCATCACCACCTCAGAGGCAACAGACAACAAATAGCAGTAGTGAAACAATATTCCCAAACTGTTAATTAGCTTCCAGTTAATTGCAAACAAAGTACTTCAGATACAGTTTATCAAACATCAGCTTAGATTATTTAGTCCACTCTCAGTAAGACTCTCTAATTTAACAGTAATAGACTACAATACCCTGTACTGCTTGTATTTATAAAATGATTAATCACAATTTATTTACATTTAATTTAGTAAAAGTTCTCCAGTAAGCTTCTTAAACGTATAGGCGATGAGAGAAACCTGACTTCCCTTGCTAGAGTCCTCCTGGAGAACACATATTTATCGTTCATGTATGCTTAATCATGTTCATATTTACTTTTTACATGTGTGCATGTGCAGAACTAAAGATTGTGACTTTGTACAAATCGGAGGGATGACGGGAAAGATAATTACTCAGAGAGATGCAATCTTGTAATTTAGATAATTTCATCCCAAATCAGTATTTTTCTATCAAGAATGCTGTTAAAATAAAACTGAGTGAAACTAAATAACCCCAAAAGAGCCTGAGTATAAGTTAATTCTCTTTGTCATAGGGGCCCGCTGTTTTATCAGCTCGGATGAGGGGTTGCCCTTACAGCACCTGATCACATACTGCATTTCTTGCATGCTTCACGGATCACAGGTGCTGGCTTACATAAGACTAGCCACTGACACTGCCAGTTCACCAAACCCAGCTATGCCTGGAATGGACTTTTTAATTAACTTGTACAGGCGGGTTTTATCTCAGTTCCTCTGACTCTCTCTATCTGTCTCAAATGTGTCACATGAAGAGTCATCTATAGAGGAAGAGGGGGACAAAGGATGAAATAAATCCACAAATCTGTCCACATGTGTATCTGGATAAAGAATGTAGGTGCCACGACTCTCTGGAACCTATTGAATATGTGAAGAATTGGAAAAACATTGTATACGATTTCAAAGACCTAAATTAGTAAAGTGTCGCAAATTTGGAGTGTTAGTGAAATGTGTGAACAATATTGTTTAAATGTCCCAAAATATATTGTTCGAATGTCCAAAGAACATTGGTAAAATGTGCCCACAACTATTAGTATCCAGTCTGAAATGTGAATATTAAATATATTTTTTAACATTAAACTGAATGGTTTACATCTCACAATTATGTAATCGTCCTGATTTAGTGTGAGTGGATGATTAGGAAAGGAAACACCTTTAATGGGATGCTGCTTGCTGTTCCTCAGTGTCTGTGACTAACACATCTTGATAAGGAGGTGGTACATCAGGGCTGTGTTTCAGATAGTTTGTGTGCAGATTTAATTTAATGTGCACAGCTGACAGTCTGAATTACACAATATACAAAACAGCAGAGGACCTGTGAACTCCGCTCGCATGAAGAGCCGTTTGGCTTCCCCAAACCACGTCGATTCCAGTGGAAACATCCACACATCAAAGACTTTCTTTGCCAAAAGCATGTAGATTGACTCGTCGAGAAAAGGGGCTGTGGTGGACAAAGGTGGGTTTTGTATGATGAAAATGGTCCATAAAGGCCCATTGAGGAGCCGGGGAGGAAAATAAAAGTGAGCTGATTGAAGAAGGCGTGTTGTGACGGGACGGAGGATGTGTCTGGAACAGGAGCTCAGCTGTGAGGTGGCCGTATGAAAGTGTTGGCCGTCCCAAGAGACCTGTGACAGGAAATGTAGCTATGCCAAAAATGTGGGTGTGAATATGTGTGTCTGTGCATGAGTGTGTTTTCTTTTTGTCAGAGAAATATAGCATAGTTTCAAACAGCAAAAGACTCAACTAATACTTACTGAAAGGTAGGAGTAAAGCTGCTAGTTTAAACACACAAACAACACCAGGTTTGACTGTGTGCGAGTGTGTGATTGGTTTTGTTTAGCCAATGCTTAGAATAACAAAGATACAACTTCCCTTACGTCCTTAAAGGTATAAGGTATACGCTTTCTTGTAATGAAATGCCTAGATCACATGAAACATTTGCAACCAGTGACTTTTATGTACATGTTTGAAAGTTGATAGTCTTCTTCATTGCCTCATTCGGATAGTGTTAAGTCTTTAGCGAATGGACTCCATCCTGAATTAGGAAAATCAAGGAGTTAGTAATGCTGAGGTCAGATAAGGCAGAATCACCCTGGACTCCCGACACTGGTGGTGGTGAAGGGAGTAGCTGTAACCCGATGATGAATGAGGGGCATCACTGTGATGCTGAGGTGCCTGAGGTGAAGGAGGGTCACATCTGATTTGAGCTGAACTACTGACAGCTGCAGAGAGACATTTTTTTAAAAGTTTGGCAGCAACGATATGATTGGCTAAAGGAAACTGGTTGGTCGTTTGAAGGGAACGTCCATAATCAGCTGATAGAGTAATCATAGTGAGAAATAGAGACTGAGAGATTATGAATGAAAGAAGTGTAAAGAGAGTCTTCCTGACTGAATTTCTGCTGATAGCAGACATTATATCATGTTGTTGCAAAAAAGGTTTTAAAAAGCGATAAAGATGAGTTTGCTGTGAATCCTCAATAATTAGCGCATTTATTTTGTTCATATTGCCCTTCCTGACTTTTTCTTTAACAAAATGTGTGCCATCCTGTTACAATATGTGATGCATGGACAGAAAGAAAGAGCCTCTCGTTGCTGACTGATATAAGAATATATTTAAATCCCATATCTGGCAGCTGGAGGCACCGCAGACCAAACAGTCCAACGCCTCAGTCGGATTCATTCATTCACAAGAATCAGTAGCAAAAAATCAAGGGCTTTGCAACAGTTTATTAGCCATGTGAGAATATCTGCTGCTGCTCTCTGGTGAGCAATAAGGGATGTAGAGGCGAGCGGCTGCCCTCCATCATCTCAGAACTACACACTCCCGGAGGAGAAATACGAGCAAGTTCGACAACACTGGCAGGAAATTAATAACATTCCCAAAACTAAGGGGCGGCTTTTCCCACTCAATCCTCGAATGAAAAATATATTTCTTTACATATATTTCACAACCCAATTAGAAGCTGTATAATATCCTATACTATAGATGAGGAATACATGTATGCATGCCAAAGTGCCAGTACTATTGACGTGGCAACCAACCACTCCTCCAGCTGTGGACATGACATTGGAGGTAGAAGAAAGCCACGGCCATGGGAAGTGAAGACAGTTGACAGGAGACACCACTTGGGGATGAAGATGGATCACTTCAGGAATAGCACAGACATTGTTCCAAATAGGCTAATACATTATCCACTCTCAAAACCGTATGTATCTTCATCTGAGAGTTTAGTGTTACATAACTGCAGACGTTTAGCTGGATGAAGCCATGCGTAGCTCTGTGCAACACTGGTGTGTGGGTTGATTGGTCTTCCATCTTTGTCCAGACAGGAGATGCACTGTTACCTTAATGTTGATGCTCTAAACTAAAGAGAGAAAGAGAAACACATTTCTATAATATAATAATATATTATTTGATTCTACATGATTCTATAGTCACATAAAGGATGCCGCTACTTGTTAGAACCAGACAAATATAAATGTACCTTTTCAAAGCAAAGGCCCAACCAACGGAGGAAAATGAACTCATCCATTCTAACAACAGTCCTTTTTAAAGATTGATTGAAATGTTAGTTCAACACAGACTTTGTCAGCAGATTGGTGCCGCATTAAAAATAAAGATATTTTATTTTAAATGAACACTGACAGTTTTATGTAGTACATTATTTACATGTTTAATTGTATTCATCAGCAACTTATACACTTCAAATAACCTGCTGAATCTGCCTCTGTGGTTTTCCTTGTATCTACCCCCTTGCTCCTGATTGGTTAGTTCAGTCGCACGTGAGTTGGGAACAAGGAAGTGTTGTGAAGCTGACGAGTTAAAGTGTAGAGAACAAAAGAGAGTTGGTCTCCATTTAGCCATTTCTTCTCATTACAATTGATCCAACTACCAAATATCCAACTCTTGATAGTCTTGGAAGATATCTTGTTATGGTGCTTAAATTATAAGTACAACCTTTGTATTCACATCATGTGTCAAAAAGAACAGACCCTCCATATCAAATTGCTGTCTTTTAGTATCATCTCATAGCGGCCCGTTAGCCAAACAGCTTAGCTATCATTGCCCACACATAATAAATTCCACAACTGCGAAGTGAAGGCTTAAATTTGTTCTCTTAACATTGCCGTAACTAAAATATCCACAAACCAACTTATAATGCTGTCTTGTGCAGATTGTCCATTCAGCGTATGACTCGCCATCTTTGAAGCAATAATGAAAAACACTCTCCATGGATAATCAACAACAGATTTGGCTGATTTAATGTGGTACAAACTTGATCAAATAAATGTTGTATCTGTATGAGAAAACCGTCTGTTGTGCTGGCTCAAGTGAGTCCTGGTGAAGTAATTTTATCTGAACTACACAAAAGGCAACAACGTTCTTCTTCTTTATGAAGGCTAACACCCTTTAAAGCCATGAAAGACAGTCCAGCTTGGTAAGTTACGGTATCTGCTTTGCCTCATATGTAATGTCTTGTAATTGATGTTACAACCTCCCGTGTCTCTCCGGTGGCTGCACCAACTCAGAGTCCAAATATTCCGGATCAGAATTATTTTTTATTTTTTTATCCCCATTTTTGGAACTCTTTCTTGTCGGTTGAAATGTGACGAAAATCCAAACATTTTCCTCAAATTAACATCTGTTGACCAGACGAGTGTTGCGATCGAGTTTCACTTAATCTTCAGTGAAGTGGCTTGAAAAAAAAAAAGATTATCTGGATTGGGAGTGTGTATTGAGCAACAGTCTATTTGGCCTCAATGGCATCTCGAGCAGCTAGATTCCAGGTTGAGGCCTCAGGGGGTTGGTGTTAGTGTTTAAATAAACAGGAGAGCAGTCCAGCAAGCAAACCAGCTGTTCGAGCATTTAAGTAAACCACCTGGAACTTTATTGCCGTATCAATGTTTTCATAGCTCTTGGTTTCACACCGTGATGCACTTTACTGAAGGACTTGCCGCTGCTGCTCCTGTAGAAAAGAATCCATTTCACAAAAGGCTTTCCGACAGTCAGTGGGGCTCTTACGTAATTTGTCCGGCAGTCAAAATGACCCCGTCACCGGCTAGCCACGCATTAGCCTCACATGCCCCGTTGTTGGTGCAATGCTCAAGGCGCAGGCGCAGACCCAGGGTTAGTCGTGTTTGCATCTCCCAATGAGGTCTCGGAAGCATGGAGGAGCAGCATATTTCAGTGGCAGGCCCGCTGCAGATAAAGCTAATAACACCGAGCACACAGCAAATCACAGCAGCCCCCCGATTAGGCCGCAGACCAGGAAATGTGATGGAATGCGTGAGTGTTCACGGTGTGAGTCCATCCAAACCAAAACAGCTACCGGTGTTGGAGCAGTCATGGAGCCGTTCCAAGTTCATGGCATAATTCTCAGAAGAAGAAAAAAATATGTGATTAATCTAAATCAGAAGATAGAAGAGGACATAAGAAGGAATGATAAGACTTTCAAAAATCTCTGCAGACACCATTGAAGAGGTGCTTTTTAAAATCAAATATATGGTTTAAAAAAAACGCTTTAAATCCGTCAGCCTTCACTTCTCTACCCGCTGCAGCTGGTCTTGCTCACAGTCCAGAGCGATTTACACCCAGTTGCTAAATATTTTTAAGCTAACAGTCCTGCCAAGTTCAAGTTAGTGGTATTTATTATAAATACTACATAATGAGGACACACTTGTTCTATCAACGAGTTAACTTTGTAGTGTGACGTTCTGTGATTATCTATAGGATTTAGTTTGGACTCCGCCTCTACCTGTCCTGTATCATATGCAGTACAAATAAGGTACTGGAAAAACTCGTCATGTAAAAGATCTAACTTATTTGAGATCAATGTTTCATATTGGCAGGAGGGTGTGAGTGATAGCAACGGGTCAGTGTCCATGAGCCATGACTGTATGAGCTGTGTCCGTGAGCTAAAGGGGCATTTATATGTTTTTAGATTCACAAATTCATAATTTTAAATAGAGATGACAAACTAGCGAAACAACTGAAAGTAATGCTGTCCAGGCCTGTCAAGATAACACATTGTGTTGTACGATGTATATATGATATGGATAAACAATAATATTGTCATTTTAAGACCATTAACAATTGTAATAATCACCATACACTGACATGAATGTGACCACGTGTAAAGATTATTTATTGACCTTGTTTTCAGTTTGAGTTGACCTGTCGACAGTTTACAGAAGTCTCTTATAATTGTGGTCTATCAAGGAAACCATGGCCAGCAAGGAATACTTGTTCATTGTGATACTCTGAGTTGCCCCTGGGACAAAGTGGTGGTGCCACATCCAGCTGTCATAATACATCCATTTTTGTATTTCAACTTATATCGACCAGAGCAGCACAACATGTTGTGAGAGGTAGGGCTGTGGCTCAGGAGGTAGAGCGGATTGTCCACCAATCAGAATATTGGCAGATTGATCGCAAGCTCCTTTAGTCCACACATCAAAGTTCGTGAAGTTTGTACCATTGGTGTGTGAGTGTGCGTGAGCATTACGTGACTTCTGGTGGGCAAGTGGCATCTTGTACGGTAGCCTCTGTGAATGTGTGTGTGAATGGCATGTGGCGTAAAGTGCTTTGAGGGGTCAGAAGAGTAGAAAGGCCCTTTTAAAAATGCGAGAGCAATAAACATTCCATACCAATGCCAAGCTCAAGGGCAGTGCTACAATGTACTTCCTGGTAAATCCCGCTGTCCCTTCATGATAGAACCTTAGTCTGGCACAAAGCCACCTTCAAACTAGAAGCTTTCACAGTTTCTTCCTTTGGGCAGAATGTCAACCGTTTGAATCTGCTGCCGGACCAACATCAATGATCACCATACCTCTACTGAGCTTCTCTGCGCTCCGTCTTCTGCCCTTTTCAAAGTCATATCTCTGTAAAGCTTCTTGCTCCGAGACAAGCTCACGTATAATTTGACTTTCCCTCCCACTGAGAGGCCCCGTGCTTCGGGGTCTTGGGAATCGGGAGCAGATGCTGGAGGACACATCAGGTATGAGCAACCTGAGGGCGGAGGAGAGGATTTCTCCTCAGAGCCCCTCGGATGGACACTGCTCCCTTAAGGGGTCACTCTGTTGAGCAGTTGAGCTACTTTTAGCTCACCACACTCTCATTAAGCTCATCAACCCCATTTGAAGCAGTACCAGGCAGCTGTTTCTCAACAAACCAGCTCTGATAAATCCACTAACCACTATCTCCTCAGCACCAGACACCAGGCAGAGAGACAGACTGACTAGAGCAAGCTGAAGACCAAAATAATTCTTTGTGAAGCGCTTTTCTAGTCTTCCGACCACTCAAAACACTACATGACATCATTCATCCAGTCACACACTGATGGGAGGAGCTAAGGTGCCCAAAGAGGAAATCGACTTGGGTAAAAGGATTGAACTGCAGTCAGATCCCCTGAATGAAGGACCACCATGCTCACAGCTGAACCAGTCACCCCTGAGCGTAACACATTTTCAAGTGTGTGAGATTAATGCAACTCAGACCTGCTGCTCGTCTGCTCTGTTTTTCCTATCTAGTACGCCAAGATGTGACACAAGTTGCTATCCCGCGGAGGTTGACTCACTTTAAGGGCTTCGTCAAATATTCCATTAAAACAGCAAGCAATCTGCTTATCTACAGACACCTGCGGTATGATTACAAGCATAGCATGTACATTCAAACACTGTTTTAAAGAAACACAGAGGTATATCTTGTCTTGTTTTTATCTTGCTGTGTTTTTCATGGCCTGTGTGATTTCAGTGATCTGCACCCAGAAAGCTGAGAGCAGTGAGGTCATTATCAGAATCAGAATCAGGTTTTATTGGCCAAGTAAGTTTGCACAAACAAGGTATTTGGCTTGGTAAAGTGACTCTGTGTGCTTACACAAAATATACATTACAACACAATACAATACAAAACAAAAACAAAACAGTGCAGTACAAAACAAACAGTGCAACGGTCTAAGAAGTTTAAGAAAGTGACTTAAGAAAGTATATAGAAGGCGGAATGGCTATATACAGTAGCTGTGAAACAGTAGTGCAAGAACAAGTGGAGAGTGCGAGAAGTGCAGGGATAAATATATAAATATATATGCTACAGTGGGTTAGCTGTTTAGTAGTGAGACGGCGAGGGGGGAAGAAACTGTTTTTGTGTCTGGAGGTTTTGGCGAACAGTGATCTGTAGCGTCTACCAGAGGGGAGGAGTTTAAATAGTTTAAATATTAAATTATTAAACTCTCATTGTCGCCAAAAGGCCAATGCATTTAACATCCAGCAGCCAGTTAAAAGAAAAGAAAAGCACAATCTGATTTCTCATCCAAATAGATCTTGTTTTTCCATTATTCCGAATACGAGACTTTGATCTGCTGGTTCTATGCTTTTGATTTGCTCAAATTCAAAGTACAGCTGTTTTACTGGAAGGGATATTTCTATAAAAAGAACCATTTAAGATACACTTTCCTGGCCCTATGCAGAGAAATTAAAGTGACATTGCAGAAGTTATATATATATTTATATATATTAGTGCTGTGAAAAATAACGCGTTAAAGCATTATGATTAAATTACAGGATTAATTAGTTAATTTTTTTTAACGCATTTAACGCATGCGCAGAATGAGCTTCCAATCCGTCTGTTGTTGGTCATCTCTACAGCAGCATGTCATTCTGTTTCTACGTGTCGCGTTAACACTACTCCGATCTCCGTCTCGCGTATATACACATACATATATGTATATATACATGTATAAGTACAATATCAGACTGATGATAGTCATTTTTAGAAATATGCTTTCTTGCTGAGTTTAATGAGAGAAAATCAATATCACTCTCATATCTGTCAGGTTAATTAGGAAGACTGGAAACAGTTGTACACAGTTAGTCTGGCTTTGTCCAAAGGTAACACAAGGTGAAATAACAAGTTAGTTTACAAGACTTTATGTGCTGAACAATCAACAACAGTCGTGTCTTGAAATACAAATTTAAAAAATGACACTTATTACTAGATACTCCAAGTGTATATTAAGATAACAATCAAGAGCATTAGGAATAAAGCCCACACACTTAAAAAGAGGCGATAAGGAAGTTGCCATACCAAATTATATAGAGAATCACACTTGAGGAATTTCTATTATGGCGGTATATGTAATGTCTGCGGTGTTATATTTATATTGAGATTAACCCCCTTTTTTCAATTTCAAGGACTTTTTTCTTATTATGTAACAAGCAAACACCAAAACTTCTACTGAGATGACTCAAATCTTACAGCTGTGGTCCACAGTTTGAAGGAAACAGCAAGTATGTGTTGTGACCTCACCAAAATAATCAGAAAGGCACTCCGAGAGCACAGACGTCCACCAAGGCCATTTCCAATTGTGAAAAATAACATGTATATCGGCCACTTCGTGCGGATCCCCTCCAAAAGGTAATGTGTGGGTTCCATGCTGCACAAGTCCACCAAGTTTTATGATAAGAAGATAAACAGAAGACAAACAAATCAACAAACAAAACCGAAAAAATAAGCTCCTTGCCAGACGTAATAACTGGCCCAACAGGTGTATTGCACAAAAAGCCATCAGGATCTAAGTTGGATAGTCAGTAAAAAAACATTTGGAAATGTTTCTTTAAATGTTTGCATGACAACTTCAGCACTCAAGTCTCATCCTGGCTGAATCCTCTGGTTATTCAAATTAATGATGAAACTGTGATGAAGCTGTAAGTGACGGGCTGCTCAGACTTCTCCCTCTTTGACTTGAACTTCTTTAATTCTGAAATAACGCCTCTTTATTGCGAGTTTCCTAACATAAATCAACATACTTTCTTTTTGACAGCATGATGCCGGCTGCAGTGTGCCGGGGTAATGAGATGCCCGGTCGTCCACGCCCTGTGCCGTCCCATGGGAGTTCATTTGGGATAATTTTCCAATGGCTGTAGAACATGTGATAGTATAACACTGGATATTTTAATGAAACAAAGCTTTGAGCCAAAAGATTGACACCAGTAATGGCCAGAGTGACTTTCTTCTTGAGGTGCCTGTAAAACAGATGAATGAGGGCTTGTTACCACAGTTTGCAGAAACATACATATTGATTTAGCCTGGGAACTTTTTTTCAATAATTGCTCCTCCAAACTTTCCTTGTTTGTCACACTTTCATCTTCTCTTTAAGTCTCGATGGTTTTAGCGGCGCAATGCTGTTTCTTGTTTATAGCCTGGGTTCAGATCAGGAAGCATAGACTCACAAACACATATAATGTGTGTGCTTGTGTTTTGCCCTCTCTACATGCGTTACCGCGTGCACTGAAGTCATACTACATATACTGACAAGAAGAAGACTAGGCCCCCAAATATTGACAAAGTGTTACGTAAGATTTTCTCGGAGGTCGGTCAGACCTCACAAAACCCCGGTGCTCCTTCAAAAACTCAAAATAGCCCTGGACTGCATTCCTGTCTCTCTCCTGAGACACACGCCAGACATAACAGTGTTATGCCTGTGTAGTGAAAGAGAAGGGCTCCCTCTCACAGCGATGTGTTGTGTCAGGCGTGGGTGGGCAAGTTGTGTGTTTGTGGCACAAATATTGACAATATTGGTTGTTAAGAAATGCCCAATTATTACTCAGTGAACAGTTGATTGAAAGATAGCTTGAGCTTTCTTTTCAACTTTTTTGTTTTCTCTGCAATACATATTGTTTTACATAACAAGAAGTCATGCTCAAGTGCTTTGATCCATTTTTGCTGTGATCTGATGTTATGTACAATTTGCCAAAGAGGGACATCCCATTTATATTGTGTGGGACTTTTTACTGGTTTTAATATCTCCAACCTCACATCACACATGGCAGAACTCTGTCAACAAAACAAGACAACAAAAAGCAGTCAAAGGTATTAAAGTCACACTCCCTCATATTGTCTAAGAGCCAAATTGAAGCTCCAGAAATCTCTAAATCTTCCCTAAAGAATTATAATCGTTATAGTTTTTTACCTTAACCCTGAAGTGTTTGTTTTTTTGGAGAAATGTTTAGAAGGCCGTCGAAGGGACCGTGAAGTTAGAGGTCTCTGTTTCATTGGGAAACATTGACAATAAAAAACACAGAGTGAAGGTAAAAACTATACAAATAATAATCTAAACAATTGGAAAGGTCAAAGAACAAGTGTGAACTGGAACTAGTTGATAAGCCAATTGAAACTGGATGATGTGACCTTAAACTAACACGATACAAACATGTTTGGAGAAGACTCTTTTTTTTACGGCTCCATTAAAGAGTCAGACCTCGTAAAAACAGCCGATGGTGTGATGTATGTGTACATTCCTCAAGGCGGTGTCGCTGTGCAAGGCTGGTTTAAAGAATACGGCAACACATATCTGTTTATTCTAACAGTCGTCCTGGCTGTCAGCACATCACTGCAACAAGGCTTTGACAAGGAGCAGCAAATAAATAAATAACATTAGTCGGGAGGATAAAACATCCACGCTGACAAATCTCTCAAAATAGAAATTTGGGCTTGTCAGATCATATCCTCTCTCTCTCTCTCTGATCAAACATGTACTTAAATAGTTTTCTCTGAAAAAACCATCAGACCCTTTTCTTGTCTTGGGTTTCCTCTCGCTTTGGGGCATGAGTGTAGCTCGTCACACAATATTGTGATCCGCGCTGGATCTAAGCCCGGAGATGTATCTACGCCTCCGAAGGGCACTGCATATTTCTTAGATTTACAGTAATATCTCCCCCAGCATCTGGGAGATAAAAAGCTATATATAACGAGGAGTGAAACAGCTGGCAGATAATCTCCAACGCCATCTCTTCGCACGCTGTTTATCGCCGAGGGCATCACATCTTGGCTGTCATTTAACACACTGTAAAAATTAGCACACTCACTAAGGCCTTTTGTGCAACTGCTCATGTTACAACTTTGTACATTACATCGATTCAATTCAATTCAGTTTATTTTATAAAGGCCAAAACCACAAATTACAAATTTGCTTTAGGGCTTTACAATCTGTAAGAAGGAGGCAGAGCATTGGGAAGGAGGCCAGGTGGAGGCCAGAGGCTGGATGCAGGAAGCAGGGGCAAGGTCCCGGAACCCAGGACCAGCTTCAGACCCAGCCAGGTCCAATGGACCCGATGAGACGTGAAGTCACAAAGACTCCAGGGAGGAAGTAGTAGTAGTAATGTGCAATGGAGAGAGGTACATTCATCCATAATGAGAAAGAGAAGAGGAGATAGGTGCTCACTGTATCCTAAAATGTCCCCCAGCCTATAAGCGTATAGTGCCTCGGGGAATGTAAGTATTAATATGACTTGGAGGAATTTATTCATTTAGGCTCACATATTCTTCATGACTCAGCCAGGTTTCAGTAAGACAAAATAAATCAATGTGATTGTCTGATATTAAATAATTTACGAATACAGCTTTAGATATTAGATCTAATATTTAGGAGTCCACATTTAATCCTCCTGTTTTGTTGCACTGCTGAAATAATGGTGTTAACCTTTTATGAGGTTATTTTTTTATGACTCCTCTTCTCCTTACTTTTGATTTAGTGAATTGAAGTGGCCGTGGGACAGACACAGTCTCTCTAGAGTTGTGGGTGGGTAACTGCTCAGATGGAAGAGCAGAGAAGGGTGTAAGTACAACTCCTCTTGATCTGAACTCTGGGTTGTCATGGATTAAGTCCGTTAATCAACGTGGTCATATTTGCAGAAATGAGACCCAATCCATCCAAAGTGGGATGAATGCCATCTCTCCTCATCAGATCAGGTTTTCCCCAGAAAGTCTGCCAGTTATCTCCGTAGCCCACAGTGTTTGCTATACATGTCATCATTGATCAAATTCGGGGGAGGGCTGTAGGAAATTACGGAGTTGACATCGTTTTGGCATAAGTACACACAAATTCCAAATAACCTTTAGTGACCTCCGACCGGCGTAGTCGGGAGTCATTACCACCGGCGTGTATTACGATCTTACTGTATTTACGTTTATCTTTGGTCAGCAGTTTTAAACAAGATTCCAAATCACCCGCTCTGGCCCCCGGAGTGCATCTATCCCACTGAGAACTGCCTCCAGCCTAGCAAATTACCTAAACTTATTACATGTACCGTTATCATGAAGGGAGGCAGAGGAATAACTATACATGTGACAGACTGAGCAAGATGGAGCAGGAGGGGGAGAGGAAGAGAAGGAAGCCATCGCTAGCTGCTAGGCTGACATGCTGGCAACCGAAAGTGATGCAATACATTTACCGGAAGAGAGAGAGAGAGATGATGCGTTCAGGAGACTTTGTCGGAATTAAGTAAAAAAAACTCTTGGACAGAAATCAAACAGTTACTTGCCGTGACAAAAAATGCTAAACTTTCTTTTGTTATGTTCGAGTCTAAAAGCCGTGATTTGTTTCGCTACAGTAGTTCACTTCACAGACGTTAACAAAATCAAAGACAAGTTTTTCCCACAAGGCGTGCTGATGGTTATTCAGCCGTGTCATCTGAAGATTGATTGATTCGACGTCAGGACTGCGATGCTTAGAAGTTAAAGGAGCCGTTCCGGCCTGGTTCACTTTTATCACTAAAATGTCCTTGGCAATCCTCAGACATTTCCAGCATCTCGCGGCGGAGTTCCATGAATGAGCAGCTTTGAAAGCATGCCAACCGAAGATGGAAAAAACTGTTGCGTAATGTTTTGTTTTTCCTTGACCCTTAAAATAAATTCAAATTTCCACATTTCAAATGCACATTCATACTCGATTTGTCTTATCTCTGTCTTGAGCCCAAATCGGCACGACATTACGACCCTCTGCAAGCAAACCAATGAGATGAAGCGCAGATGTCATGGTTTCAACTCCCCGTCTTGTTTTGAGTCTTAACCACACGTGCACACATCATGCAGCAGGCCCAACACCTCTTCACCTTCACTTCTTTTCAATCCATGTCCAGGTTTTCTTTTCTTTATTTTTAAATGTACCCAGTTTCCATTCTCTAAGGGGTTATTCACCTGAGTTTCTGTTTTGACCCCTTTGAGACTGATACTCATGGGAATATCACAGGATCTCCAGCAGATGAAAAGCGGTCTGGCTCTGTCTTTGTCCCTGTGACTCACTGTCATCGCAGTCATCGAGTCTTTGCCCATCCACTATCCCACTCCAAGCTTCTGTCTGGAGCTGTGCACAGCTAAGCCTGGCTTGGGTTCGACTATATCTGGATTGTCACCACCACGCCAAAGTAAAATGCACTGGAATCCAAACTCTGACTTTCAGTTAACCGTACTCAAAGCTTTCCCACTGTCTGAGCCAATAAACAAATAACAACATGATTGTGTTTCCTGGATCCAGCCAACACTTTCTCTCTTTAACTGAAATATGATGCAGATTATTCTGGAGCTTTAAGTCAGTTTTCAAACCCGCGCCCAAAAGTGAAGAGGAAACATGAAGTGTGGACAGTGTATAATCTGGTATGTCACGCTTCATAGAAATCGGAGGGAAATCCTGACATTTCCCTCACATTTTTCCACGACGACTCCTCATTTTGACGCAGGTCCTCCATCATCTCGCCGTAGTGTTTAGACGTGGAACTAACTGCTGGTGGCTGATGCTGCAGTGGAAAAGCAGAGATGCAGTTGCAGAACGAGCGTCTCCTTTCTGGTTACAATTAAGTGATTTATAATCTGGCTGCTCCCCTGCTGGGTGTCTGGGTTTCTTCTTCTCTTTCCTCTCATTCTTTCCTTCATCGCATCGGCCCCTGCAAAGTGGATGAGAGTGGATCTGTGTAGTTGCCAGATCGCAGACTTGTTGGTCAAATACAGCACATCGTTTCTTTGTTTTCAAAATGGATACACTAGTCACTTCTCAGTCCGGTTATTTGATTAAATAACTCAGTAAATGACTTGTAATATCTGACAGTAAATCTGTTTTGCAAGATGAAAAGTGAAAAAAAAAGTGATGGTTGTTTTGGATGCTCTGACCTAAATCTGTTCACACAATCATCTCCTGGCTGAGCAGGAGAAGACAGTTTGGTCTCTTTCATGACGGTGCAGAGGAAGTTGTTCCAAAGATGTGTCCAGTCTAGTTAACTAGTTTCTGAGATGACATTATATTTCTTTTTTGTCTTTTTTTGTGGAGACATGCTCATGTCTTTCATGTCTTGACTTACTGAGTTGATTTAATGTGTTAACCTGGAGAAGCGTAGCTTTGCTTAGATAGTAGTCCAGTGTACACATTTTAAAAGTTGTACCATGTCTGCTTAGATTGCAAGTTGAGAGCTGCAGCTTTAATGTCAGTTTGTGGGAAATAACAATTAATTTATTTATTTATTTGCCCAAATACAGTGAGGTGAGCCCGCAGGCTACCTTACAAAGACTCTATTAAGGAGTTGTATGTGATTATAACATATTTCAGATGATTTTCAGTTTTGGAAAATAAAACAATGCCCATCAAAATGTAGTAAATTCATCTCTTTGCCCTATTTTCATATAGCTGGAGTGAGCATTGTCGTCAATGTCAACGCAAGGGCACTTATGTCGGAAACTTTCTAATTATACAAAGGGGCTTTAAGAAGATCTAAAAATTATGCACTGTGAATTTGTACGACCGAATGTAGCTATTTAATGGCCTTTATAATGTGAGGAGCACAAGTTAAATCTGAGCTCACTTCAATAATTGCACATAAACATCCTCAGCAATTTCCTTATCGAGTGAGATTTTTGGAAATTGGCTGCTAAATTTAATCCCAAAATATACAAGATTTAATTCTATGTTGATTTCCTGTGTGGAGTTACAGCCTGTCAATCAACCAGCAACGCTTGAGGTCAGCAGCAGGAAAGGCGGTCGTATCGACGGCCTGTTATCTACTCGAGGAGTCTGGCTGCCAGGCATCTTTGTTGTTTAGCACGGCAGTTCTGTCGTTATGTGGAAACGGAAGCACTCTTCCTTGATCATGGCCAGAGAACAGAGTACTTAGAGACTTATAAGGCGTTCTTGCTCACTATCAGATGCAGCCTAATTGCTCTGAGGTTGTTATTGTGTCTGAGGCATACCGATGCTGATTTACCCGAGCAGCTTTGCCCCAAATATGTGGTCAATAGATTTTGTCCAAGAACTTTCAGGATGTGATAGAACTTCAGCCCATTATTCTCATGGGTCTTAAAGTGAATGGAGGTATTCGTGGAGGTTTCATGTCTGATAAACACAAAAAATCCCACATTATGTTACCTTAATATCTCTTCCATGATTGTTACATTTTCTCTTAATGATGTCTAAATCTACCACGGCCCAGTTATGTCGATAAGGATTCAAATTAGATGAAAAACGATTACTGAGGAAAGTAAAGGTGCTGTGGCTCAAAAGTGGGTGAAATTCCCTCTAGCAGTCTTAAGTGTTGTTGCATAATGGACCTAATGCATCTCAGGAGCTGGAGAAAATGACTGTATTACTGCCCAGAACCGAGGCTCCAGGCACAGCCAGCACTTTAACTGATCTGCCTACGACAGTATTATAAAACGTGCAGAGAGCCACTTTTCATAAATGCTTGTGAGGTATATATATATATATATATATATATATATATATATATGAGGCTGCCCTAAACATATACTGGTTCCGTTCAATGACATAACAAGAAACTGTCAAGAGCTGTGAAATACTAATCCACAAGCCGTCCACTTTTTCTTATTATTTACCCTTTGTGATCTACAGAACCATGAATTATTTCTCGACCTGACAACCAAAAGACCCCGTGAAACCCTTTTTATACTTTGATTGAGGCCGTACATGTATTTTTCGCGTTGCAGTCTGTGCTGATGGTCTATTTGATTCATTAACACCACTTGGCCATCAGTTATAACAAGCACCGGTCTGCACACCAACACTGAGGCCTGCAACTGAAGGTCTTTTTTTAACTACTGGATTAATTGTTTGGTCTATAAAATGTTGTAAAATTCACATCACAGTTGCACAAACACTAAGTGAATATCTTTAAATTGCTTGTTTTTAAAAGATGTTCCGTTTTTTTATCATTGAAGAAAAAGAAAAGCAACACATGGATAACGATGGATCACATGACAGAGCTATGACTCAGGGTTGATCGTCACTGGCGGGCAACTGGGACCCAAACATACCAGTTTGCTCCCAGTGCCTCAATGCAACCCACATGTTGGCCTCACCAGTGGACTGGAACATCGCTCATACGTGTGTTGGATGATGAAATGCCTGTTATACGTACTGAGCTGTTGTGGTACTTCCTGTTCTCCCTGCAGAGAACACAAGGAAGGACAAGTGAACTTGATGCAGCTGTCCTGGAGTCCCTTGTCAAGAACGTCGTAGCTGGTTATGTTTTTAGTTATTTAAATTAGAATACTGCAGCTGGGCATTGACATGCAAAGACAGTTATGTTGATTGTTTATATTCTATTGTAGGCATAACAGTTGTGTTTCATGCTATTTATAGTCACATATGATTTGTTATCTTTGCTTATGTATAACCCTTTCTCTTTTGTTTATAATCTGTGCACATGTGTTTTGTTTTGTTTATATTTTTGATATCATGAAGCTTTATAACGAGGTCAACCGAAAACAAATAATGGTTTAATAATATCAACCTAATCTCACCCTGACCTTGACATAAATAATATTGAATGTAGAAGAAGTCTGCCTTCAAAGGGTCAGTAGAGTTTATAGAGGGTTTTATAGGGTTGGTAACTTAATAATTGTGCTTAACTTGGTGCCAAGTATTACTCCTAATGCCTTCATAAAGTACTTATTTTCATTTCTACACAGATGAATTGAATAATTCCGACATTAGAGAATTTGAGCAAACACGCCAATACTTGACTGACATTTACAACGTCTCATTATCCAATAATATAACACTGGATGACATGTGTGCTTAAGTATGCACCTCTCTGTGTGATTGTTTTTCTGATAACGCAGGTCAGCAACTTTGTAGCTGCTACAGATTTAATGTCTCACTCAAGAACTCTTTCAATGTGTTTGAAATTAAATTTACAAAATGATGCAGCAAAAGATTACACCTCAGTCTCAAAACTCCTAATTTCTCAGAATACATTATAGTTTATTCTGTATTCTGTATCTTTATTATTTATTTATCTTGCTTTGTATATGAATAAGGAACTCAGTTACAGATTTGTGACTGTTTAATGGCTTACCCACTTTTATTATTTAGTTTTTGTATCTGAGAAGACATGGAGATGTGCAGGCCCCTGGAGCAATACTGGGCCCCTCTCGTTATAATTTTTCTTCAGAAAAAGACAGAAGTGGATATGATTTATTCCATACAGAAACTTATTTCTGGCGAATTTGCCAGGTCATTGGCTTTTCTTCGTCTTTTAAATCCACTTCCCACTTCATCCAAATGTTGGAAAGCTTTAATGTGATTTTCCTTTTGTAAAGTTCTGGACCATTTGCTCCTAATTTGATGGTTTTCTAGAACCTCCTGTTTGCACTCTCTGCACTTTTAATGCAGTTTATGATGCACGGTAAAGGCCACTTTCCCCTGGGCTGTGGGAAAAAAAGTAAAGAGTCATGACTTTATTGTTTTATGAATACAATAGACTCTCAATGCAAAAACAATTGCCAAACTTGTACTTAGATTGAGGCTTAACATATATTTTCTCAAATGGAATTAAACTCCCCTATAATGTGTTTACTATTCCACTGCTGTAAATACCCTGAGGATTACATTACTTTTGGTCAAACAACTTTGAATTACTATGGAGGACTCAAAATGACTTAAGTATAAATAAATAAATAAATAAATGCATGAATAAATACAAGAATAAATGAATAAATGCTTAAATAAATGTATAAATAAATAAATAAATACAAGAATAAATGTATAAATACAGAAATAAATACAGCAATTAATATATATAAGTTATAACTCAACAGGACATCATTAAATAAATGTATTTCTACATTTCTGTATTTCTTCATTTATTTATATCTCTATTTATGTGTCCACACGTATTTCTTCATTTATTTATGTGTGACATTTATGTGTCCGTATATTCAAATGAGCTGGGCGGTCCGAACCTCATTGTTGAACAGGATTGGTCAAGTCGGAGAGCAAGACAGAAGCAATCGATCCCTAGCACTTGGACCTGTAGACGAACAGCGTTTATTATGCATTCTTGTCTGTACATTCTAAATACTACTGTTGTTGAGTCACGGAATGTAATTTAAGGATGTTTTCAGCCGAGAAGTTAGTTGTTTAAGCATCAAATCTGTGGTCGGTTTATCGAGATTCAGTCTAATAAGGATATGCGATGGAGATTTGAGGTCCTGCTCGCGGGACCAGTGAGCTCCGGGCGGTCAGCGCGCTGTGTGGCCGCCGAGAGAAGCCTGATCTCGGCAGGACTTTTTGAAATGCTCCGCTGGCTCTGACGTCTCCGTAGCGGCTAAACATGAGATATAATTAGGGTTTTGAGGATCTAAAGAGCACAACGAGTTTATTATTTACTAAAAGATAACGTTACGTCAATTTGACTGAGGGTTAAGATTCATAACTTCATATTGTAGCGACCCTGGGTCAGGAAAGCTACGAGACGTTGTATATTTATTATCGTTTATTCGTAGCCTACGCCAAACAACAGTGAACACCGCAACACATTCTACTCCACTGTAAATTATTTTACAGTGAATAATTTGAGTAAATTCATGCGCAAGAACAGTTGATGTGGTGACGTCACAAGACCAGAAAGACCGTCCTGCGTCCTCGAGTCTGGACTCCCAAAACCAGACTCCAAAGACCAGACTCCAAAAGAACACGAGTCTGTACTCAGTGTTCTTGGAATTGATAAACGGCTGAAGTCAAAAAGCTGTCGAGGCTAACTTCTGCTAACGGTGAGCTGAGCGAGTCAACTTCAGCGTCATGTGCCAGGCAGAAATAGTAGAGCACAACACACCAGGTGCATCACACTCCTGTGACCAATCATGCTTTAGACAGAGGTTCGGACCGCCCAGCTCATTTGAATATACGGACACGTAAATGTCACACATAAATAAATGAAGAAATACGTGTGGACACATAAATAGATAAATGAAGAAATACAGAAATGCAGAAATATATTTATTTAATGATGTCTTGTTGATTTATAACTTATATTTATTCATTCCTGTATTTATTTATTTATTTATACATTTATTTAAGCATTTTTTTATTTATTTATACATTTATTTATTTATTGATACATTTATTTAAGCATTTATTTATTCATTTATACATTTATTTAAGGATTTATTTATTTATTCTTGTATTTATTCATGCATTCATTAATTTATTTATTTATACTTAAGTCATTTTAAGTCCTCCATAAATTACAGCCATTATTAAGTATACAAATGATTTATTATAATGCCGTTTTTTGTTTATAGTTCATGTGGCAAATATTCTTTTGCAGATGTCATAAACAGTCTGAGGAAAAAAAACACAACTTATGTCAGTTTGAGACTCACATAGCATGTGTTATTTATTCTTTATTTTCCAAATGTTTGTTTATTCAGAAGAGCCCATGCGATGTGCCTGCACATCTGGCTCTTGTGTGTGCCACTGTTCTGCTGCCTTTTGGTGATTGGAGCTTGTTTCTTTAAGACCAAACCTGCATACTTTGTAGTTCTGAAGTGATACTATAATGCTTAAACATTTTCTGATGGGCGTTAATTGCCACATTATGTCCTTATTTACCAAATCTGTAACACTTTACTTTAACAACCCATCACACCTTTTTTACAATACACTTGTTGACAAATGCTTTACATTAATAAACAAAATGTCCTTTATGCAAAACAAAGCTCACATGCACCACCATTGACTAAAAGATAACAAGGCTCCAACAAAGCAAAGAAAAGCACGGATTACTCCAGGTGTTCCTGAAAATGGGAGGGACGTGAGTTCACAGTGACCTTGACCTTTGACTTCAAAATCAAATCAGTTCATCCTTGAATCCAGGTGGATAATTGGGTCAAATTTAAAGAGAATTTCCTTGAGGTGTTCACGAAAACGGACCGGATGTACGAACAACCTAACAACGTAATGCCTCGTGCATAAATATATTTTTACCTGTGCATAAATAGATTTGTTTAACTTCTTAAATCATAGACGGGGACAAGAGAAGATTTTAGGATTTTATAGACACCACGTAACACAATGATACCAGTCATCCGCAATGCTCCTACCAAAATCACTCAATACTTCATGTCATCACTTTTTCCATCTGGTAGATTAAATCTTCTGAAAAACAGCCTCGAGCCTCACAGCGTACGCGCCAGCCGAGGATGCCTTGAATTACAGGCAGCTGCTGCGTAAGAGTCCACCGAGTGTCTGATGTGGACTGAGCAACAGAAGACGGAAGGGAGACAAAGAGATTAATCCTCTTTTTGTAATCGGTGAGTCAAATGTGAATGAAGAGCATCTTTAAAACATTTGAGAGTTATGGCCATGAACACTGGTCAAATGGTAATAACTGTTAGACCTAGTATAGAGCAATGCTTTTGGTTTTAATGCACAGTTGAAAAGCTAACACGAATGCTAATAAATCAAATTCGGTCTTGTGGCGTTTGTGGCTCATTGGTAGACCAGAGTCATCCTTCAATCAGAGGAGCGGATATTGGTTAGATTAATGATGGGCATTGGCACCTTGCATGGTAGCCATCAGTAGCCATCAGTGTATGACTGTGTGTGAATGACGACATATAGTACACATAATACACATATTTGAAACAGACAAATGTTACTCAAAACAGAAGTAAATAGTGTGTTTAGTTGAGGATTTTGTGATAGTCAGTATTCATGGCATACAGTGTATGTGAGATTGACTGTAACATATAGCTTGTGTTTATTTTATTGAAGGAACATTGTCTCAAGTTTGTGCTTTTAATAGTTGTGTGACAAGAAGGAAAATATGGTAAAGAGGAATAAGATCAGGTTTTTATAACACATACAATACAAATTAGTAGGATCCCCGTTACTTTTGATTTTTTGACAATAACAACAACATTTATTAACAGCTTATAAAGGCTACACTGACAACATAGGCACTAATACCTTTGTCAGATATTGAACAATGGACCAGACTACCATTCCTCCTTACCTTCAGTAAACACACTCTCTTCATTACTTTGTAAAAACAAGCAAAGACATCTATCTCCCCATGCTGAGAACATTTGCTGTGGGTTTGCCACATGGAGCCCAAGGCAGGAAACTGCCACGCTGCTACCGGCATCCAACAGAGTTGGGTTTGTCTGGCGGTGAGGTGGGTGGGCCGAGCTGGTTGCCATGGAGGACTGAGCGGGCTGAGCTCCGAGGCATGTGTGCAGGATAAGAGAAACGCCAACTAGCACAGGCAGGAGATAAGAGCGTATGTCCAGACAGAGGTCTGTATTAGGTTGCAACGAGTACTTACACCTGCACAATGTCACTTTTGGGGCACATTACAGCTCATCGGTACGTGGCTGTCTGTTAACATGCTGTTCCTGAATCTGTCTTTTGTGCTTCTCAGTTAAGCTGTTTGATTTCAGATGGTCGGTGGGGATTTTGCTGTAGCAATTAAGCTGAGGCCAGCGGTCAACAACATGATGCAAAGGGATTAATCTGCAATGCTAAAAATGCTGCGGAAGACAACATGGCTTACAGCGAGATGGTGTTTCATATTAAAATGCCAAGCAAAGAGTTGAGTTAAGATTTTGACCAAATGAGTAGTAAGAGCCATTTCCTGTGATCGGGCACACTCCAATACATATTGAATGTAGCTCAAAGCTGCTGCTTCAGGGTTGGCTTGAGAAGTTTCTGTGGATGTTGTAACTATTTTTCCTCGTGAGTCTTGTTTGTTTTCCTGATGAATCAAATTAAATTGCGTTTTATTTCACTTGACCACACAATCAGCCTCTGACACATATCAGCAACATGTTCAACTCATGGTGGCCAACAAACGGAAAAAGCTGATGGATCCTCAAACAGTCCGGTTTGCTCCGACAGTCAGGCGATGCTTCTAGCTAGACTGTTTTCAAGACGGCGGCCTCATCTTGTAGCTAAACAGACAGCTAAAATGCAGTATTCGTAGTTTCCGAAAAAATTTGAGGGGAATAGGCAATCCCGTTACACGTTTCACGAGCCTACTGCCTTGCAATAGACACACCTAATTTGCATAATGTTGGGGTTGAGCTATCATTATGCAAATTTAGATACGGAGAACGGTCGGTCAACTCTCCTCGCACGGCCAACTTTCTTACTGTCCAGAGAAAATGTTTAGGAATTGTCAACTTTATATACATCAACGAATTTGGTGGATCTCTACCTCCAGTCCGCTCAGCCCTGAGGCCCTGCCTCCCTGTGGCGCATAGAGCGTTGTTAGCTTGTTGTTACCTTCGCATTGAAAATGCCGGAAGGTTATGTTTTGATCGCCGTGTATTTATTTATTTATTTATTTATTTGTATGCGTGTTATTCGCAAAACTCAAAAAGTATTGAACCGAATCGCATGAAATTTGGTGGGATGATTGTTTATTATCCGGGGACCAGTTGATTAGATTTTGGGATCGATCGGGTCAAAGGTCAAGGTCAAAGGTCATGAACAGGTCAAAATCTTTCGCAGAACTCAAAAAGTATTGAACCGAATCGCATGAAATTTGGTGGGATGATTGTTTATTATCCGGGGACCAGTTGATTAGATTTTGGGATCAATCGGGTCAAAGGTCAAGGTCAAAGGTCATGAACAGGTCAAATCTTCTTGAATCACATGGAATTTGGTGGGATGATTGGTTATTATCCGGGGACCATTTGATTAGATTTTGGGATCAATCGGGTCAAAGGTCAAGGTCAAGGTCATGGAAAGGTCAACATCTTTTTTTACCATAGCACGATACATTTTTGTCCAATTGGCATGCAACTAATGCCAAAATGTTCATAATTCAATGCCCAATCTTGTGATATGCGAAGGTATGCGCTCTACCGAGTGCCCGTTCTAGTTAAACATTTATTAATGTTGAACATGTTGGTTGTCCAAATTGCCTTCTTTCCCTCATGTCCCCAGCAAGAGTGGGAATATGATCTGAAGGACAGTTCTTGATATGGGAAAGACACAACCACATGTGTACAT
This sequence comes from Pseudoliparis swirei, assembly GCF_029220125.1. Lineage (NCBI taxonomy): Eukaryota > Metazoa > Chordata > Actinopteri > Perciformes > Liparidae > Pseudoliparis > Pseudoliparis swirei. The sequence goes on along the minus strand of NC_079399.1, from coordinate 14,740,288 downwards.
ACAGACACACATGTCTGTGAATATATGTGCTCATATTTGTACTTGAGTGCGAGTTTAAATTATACTCTAAACTTCTATATGAAAACATTCTCAAACTGGATTTCCACTGCTTTCATTAAATGCTCTTCCAGTGCTGAACAGGGCCTCGTCTCAGCTGCGTGCCAACGTACAGGACTGCTTTATTTTTGGCGACGTCCAAAGAGGCCAGGCACGAGTTGGCAGCACCCTTACTGCTCCATCCCCGTTCCGTACGATTTCCACTCGCAGCACTCGGCTAGCCCTCATTGACAGGGCGATGGCCAACTCTTGAGATTGTCAGCGTCTGTCGAAGAGAAAGGAAACAAGCGCTGTTTCACACGTCTCTGGCCCAAACATGGCTCCACTTACTGACAGAAGAATTTCCTCACTGTGCCTGATGAATTCAAGGAGGATCAGTTGTCTCACTTGTGGAGTTGGAGGAGGCCATAACAGTTTTCCTCATCTGGAAAAAGAGAGATCAGAGACACAAAGAGAGGGAAGGAGTAGACTTCCCTCCTGCTTACTACATGCAGGGAGTGCTATCTCTCTGAATGTTTGATTAGATTGTGCAGGACTCCGTCATCTGAATAAACACAAGTTACTATCGTGACCTGTATGGAATCTAAGCTACAGATCAACTGTTTTTCTGGAGGTTTTTATTAGATGGTTTGGACGGGGGCTCTGACAAATACACAAAAATGAAAAATACTGTAACGTCTCGGACGTTATGGCACTGATGACACGGAGACGGGACGACGTTATTAATCCTCACTTTATTGGGCATCCACCAACACAGACAGCGTGCTCCTCTCAGCTCAGCAGCTCGAACGTCAACAACAACGGTTCCCGTCAACCACCCCTAACTCCCGTTTTCCGACATGTTAACCCCGCCTCCCCTCTACTCCGCCAATCACAGGCACGCCCCCTCGACCAGCATGCACGGTGCCACACTGTGATTGACAGCCACTTCACAGGGTCGCTACAATACTAACCTGTTCAGACCAGCAGAGATGCACATTTGTGATAGTTTTTAGGGGGGGTGCTAGTGAGAGTGTGCTCTCTATTGTATTGTGTTGTAATGTATATTTTGTGTAAGCACTGAGAGACACATTACCTAGTCAAATTCCTTGTTTGTGCAAACTTACTTGGCCAATAAAACTGATTCTGATTCTGATTCTGACCTGTGTGCGCGGATGTGTCTACGCGCATCACGGCAGAGCGATGCGCGCGCCGCCGGCATCGGAGCTCCGCGCGGGGAGGTGACTTCAACAGTAGGTAGACGATCAATAGAGAAAACTACAGGGTGGCGGGCGGAGATTTCAGGGTGGCGCCCCGCCACCCTGTTATAATGGGAGGGGAAACACTGCAATATATATTGTATGTCTCTGTCTTTTTTTGTGAACGGCAAGTTGAAAAGAGTAGTACCGGTACTGTTTGCTGTCTTGGTTTAGACTACGGAGCCTCAGTGTTGTTACTCACTGGAGTGTACGTTTTGAATTGTGTAAATCCATTGTACACACTATACAGAAGTTGGTTGATGCCTTTATTCGCGGTGCAAAAGCTCAGAAAAATCAACCCAATGTGTCATGGACCGATCAACTGATCATCTGATCAACTGGTCTCTCAACGCAATTGACACCGTCTTCTCGACGAGAAGCTTGGGTTCGGGGGAACCTGCCCGTCCTGCCGGGACGGTTGCAGCTGGTTACACGATGGACGCGTGGGAGCGTTGGCGTGTCGTGTGCCTAGCAGCCCTTTCCGTGGAGGACGTAGAAGACATCTACCTATTCGGAAACATGATTACAGGATTTCTGCTGTTTGGATTTGGCGTTGCCCTGGCTAATCGGAAAATTGAGGAAGCGGTGACAGCCGTTAAGAGCCCCCTATGGCTGCCCGACGAAATTGGATCGATTTGAAATCCTATTGGGAAATGGGAGGAAAATGGAGGAATAGTAGTTGCGCAAATTGAATGCAGCTACTGGAAGACCAAACAATCCCAATCTTATCTGCTTTCGGCTCCCTCTACCAGGACGGGCTTTGGCCAAGGCCGTTACTGGAACAACAACTCCCCCGAAGATCACTGAAGCGAGACTCTCTCTCATTCCCTTCCCTATCCACAGACACCTGTGGTTGTTTTCTCCCCAGGACCCTTCAAGGCTATCTCCATGGCAACGACCATCTTGCGGACTGAGAACTCTGTCCGTTGTGGCCTGGGGGAGGACGACGTACCAGGCCACTCACACACGAACTTCTTCACACTGATATGCATTCACTACCCCCCCCCCCCCCCCATCCCACGCCTTCGCCTGCTTCTTACCCCCAGTGTGACAGGACGGGGCTGTGGCTGGCGCCGTGAAAGGCTGCTGGACCGGTTGGCTGCTTGTCGGTGCTGGTTACCGTCTGCCCCCAATGGATGGGCTTAGATCACCCAGTCTTTGGATTACCTCCCCTCCCCCCTTCCTACTCGTTGCAAGTCATGTCTAAGATGTATGTGCTTATGTGCTAAGGTGTTTTTTTCCTGCTCCCACACTGTACCCCTCTCGGGGCATAGTCGGGGGGTTGTTGTTTTTTTCTCGCCTTCTTCCCTCATGTTATGCTGTAATCTTTCATCCACCCTTTCTTGCAATTTCGATGCTTTTGTACCTGTACTCTAGCAAACGACAAATAAACCATCATCATCATCATCATCATCATTAAGACTCTTTGTTTGTCTCACTTATTAGCTGTTGACCGAATGGAATTTGATTGCCTTCGGCATTAGGCATGTTTTTCTTTATAACACTCTAACACTCTGACACACAATTCAATAATGATTTTACGACTGCCAGAACATAACCACAAAATGGGGTTTTACTTGAAGTCAGAAGTAGGAAACAATTTGGCACCAACCATAAAGGGCAGCAAACACATTCCTCTTGCACTCTGATGCTTGTTTGAAACCCCTTAGTCATCATCCAAGCTTAATGTTCTCACAGCATGATTAGAAGCTTGACATGTGCACGTGCTTGTGGCACATTTCAATGTTTAACAGCACAAACAGGAAATGTTGGTTTCCTGCCACATGGAGATGATTTGAAAAGGAAGTTATCGCTCAAAAGTTGACATGCACTGCTACCAGATAGCTAACAATACAAACACTGGAGATAAGAATGACAGTGAATCAATCAAAAGGCCATAACGTGACATGAGTCAAAAACCTGTAGTCATTAAAAAAAAAATTAAGATTAAAAAAAAAGAAAAAGAAAGAGACTTATCGAGAGTTATTGATAACATTGGTAACATTCAGCCATTAGATGTCTCAGTTTTCCACCATTGCATGATAAAAAGTAACCTGTCTGTTGCACAACCTGCATATTTCATGGTGGATTAGAGTGAGATTCAGAAATTCGCACAGACTAAATTAATGTTGCAACAAACATTAGGCTACGTAGTTTACTGTGTGTGGTGGTGTTTCAAGATGCATGAAATGTAATCCATTCCAATCATATATATATATATTTTATATAATCTGATATGGCCAGCTAGGTTTATGTAACGTTTATCTTGTCCCCTTAGCATTGAGGAAGTGCAGGTTATATGCAGGCAGAGCGCATATTCCTACTTATTTTACAGTAAACCTCATTTTAAGTCCCAACTGATGCACATCTTCATTATACATTATTTGAGGGAACTTTAATGTTGAGTAATTTGATGCAACTATCTACGACATAGCTTATAGTAATTTGATGCATTACTGTTGTCTAGACGATGTAGCTAATATCTGTTAAAACCAGATCTTATGTTGGCTCACGAAATATTTATGATGGAGAGCAGTCAGACACCACTGTTGGTGAGGCCAGGCATGTGTAATATGAAAATGGATGCTTTGTAGTGATGAAACCTTCAGAGGATTATCACCTGATTTTGCAGTTCACCTCACTTGTACGGGGCATTTGTTCACATCTTTTCCATCGAACACTGCATGTGGTTTGTAATTAGGATGCACATATACAAATATAAATATGTGTTGTTAAAGGTTGTTCCTCTCTGAAATGTAAAAAACACACTGGTTTGACGTCAATTGGCAGAAGTAGTTCGCCTGCTGGCTTCGGTTGTTCTAATCATTAATTTGATGACCTTTCACACCTCTGCCAACTGTAAAATGATCGTGGTATTGTGTATGCCAGGCTCATCTGTGGCTTTCTTTTTGTCATGACCTTGGCATTTCTTTGACATGTCGAGGTTTCATGTGGAAACTTGTTGCAATAGTTCTGCACTGGTGATTTTAGGATCTGGAGAGAAAATATTGCCTTTTATAAATGGTGTGTGTGGTACTGTACACCAATACAATTCTGTTTTTTAAACTGTGATTATCTTTTAAGAATCATTGTGAGTCAATGAAATAGTCCAACAGGATTTTTTTCCAAGATCTTATTGCGTTACATTTAGTTGGGCAGAAATGGAAATGTGTGTTTTCCTTCTATTCACTTTTTCCAAAAATATAAGGAGACCTAAGCTTTTAAATTAGTTCCCCAACTTGATATAATCTGATACTGTGAAAGTGTATTTGAAGTTGTGTGTGTCGGTACGAGAATAGTAGCTGTAAAAGTTGTTATCCCCTGTGTATTCCTTGGAATGTGTGACAGACAGAATGACGTCACTGACTAGTCTGTTAATCAGTGTTAAAACCGTCGGATCCTCTTTGGCCGTTTCCACGGTCAAAATCCATAGTGCGAATCAAAGTTTTTTTAAATGACATCAGACAGAAGTTTTTTGGACTCCTTGATATGAAAAAGCTATGCCGTTATTCTGTCTAACAACCAACCATATGCTCTAAGTATTGCTTCATCTGTTGATTATTTTCCTTATTCACTGATTAATCTGGTCAGAAACTAGTGAATAATGCCAATTCAAGTGCCCCATTCCAAGATGTTGTTTGACCAAGCCAAATATATTCATTTTAATTAAATTCAGTTTATTTTAGCCCCATATCACAAATTACGAATTTGCCTCAGCGGGCTTTACAATCTGTAATATTTGTTGAATCATATTTGTTCATGTTGCTGTTGAATTATACTTTGTTCCTTTATTGCTGTAAATCCAGTCTGCCATCACAAAGCCCCTCTGTTGAGAACTTTAAAGTGATTTAATAGTACAGGTCCATTTACCATTTACCACAATTCTCTCCTCCAAACAAAAGTTTAAAAGAAATACAACTACAGTTTGTTTCAAATAGAGAGAATTATAAGGCTGTCTTGGCCATTGAAAGCAGCCTGTGGGTAGACAGCTGAATAACGAGTGTAATTATGTATACAGCCATGCCCTACTGGAGCCTATTGCAAAGTGTTGAGGTGTCGCCACGACAGCTTTCAAACATCTCTCATATTGGAGCCAAGAACAAGTTGTACCTCGATGGAGAACCTTGGTATTGAGTGACTTCAGTGACTTCTCATGTGATTAAGTTAAATATCGCAATTATTCACACCAGACTCCCAATTCACAAAGGAGAGTTAACGACAACTTGCAAATGGTGGCTACCTGCATCGTGTTTAACAAATGATGGTCATTAATAAAGTCGAAGGAAACTCCTTTTCTTTCTCCAATGAAAGGTCAGTTGAGAGGACAACGTTGCGGGGTCTAGTTAGCAACGTTCCGTTAGCAATGTCCCGTCAGCAGTACCCACAGTGGAAGTCTGCGTTGGGGTCCCGGAGGAGCTTCTTGCGGTCCAGACAGTCCTTGACAAAAACTAGTCAAAAATTAATAATCTCACATTGCAAGATAGATAGATAGATAAATACTTTATTAATCCCCAAGGGGAAATTTATCGTAGCAGTAGCAGCACCAATAAACCAAACACACGAGAATAAAAAAAATAAAATAAGAAACAGGGATGAAAGATATAGATGTATACAAGAAGGATACAAAGTAAAAAATAAAAATAAATATTTATGTATATATACAACATATATGCACAATACAATACTAATGACTAAAATTAAATTAAATATAAAAATATTAAATATAGACAGTGTGCAAAATGCAAAGTATGTGTATGTGTGTAGTGTAAATAAGTGAAATGTGTGAAGTGCAGATCAACAGATGCAGTTTAGTTTCCCAGCTGTAGATTTCAACTGGAATATTGATAGTCTTGGACTCGTCAATGTAAGAGTCTGGGACAGTCTTGTAATGTGTGTTGTTCAGCGATTTTGAACGTCTTGTGCGTCGAGCTTTAAAACATCCTGTAAGTCTATGAGAACCTATAGTGATATGTTATTAAAGTGGCCACTGCCGCTGTACTGTGAAAAGCTGCAGAGCAAAGTCTAATTCTGCGTTCTTGTAAACATAATGTAAGATCACATTTTACCTTGGCATTGGAAAAGGTCAGATTCCAGACCCACTGACCTGTGGATCCCGCTGCCAGCTGCTAATCAGCCTCTTCCAACCCGTCTTACAGCAGTTATTAGTGCCTTCATATGAGCAGCGATGGGAAGCAAGGAAGGTTTCCACCGTGTTCTGTTTCAACCCTCTCAGATGAGAAAGTCCCTGACGTAGGCAAGCTCGAGCCAACGCAAATTAGGCTGCATTCATGTGTTTTCCATCTGCCTCAGTGCATCGCTCAATTCATTGATTTGCTGTTGGACTCTTTAAAAAATTTAGAAGATGGTTCTTTGCAATATTCTGACCGTTTGTAAAATGAAGCTTTTGTTTTGGGCTGAATTTGTGACCCGTCAGTGTTGTTGTGATAAAACCATACATATTCTATGGCCCTTTTTATATTTATAAAAGTACATATTGTGTCTCTTGTATGAAGTCAATCATGCCATAACTGTGATAGTGTACAAGAGAAGTACGTGTGGTGAGAGGTTTGGACTGATTGTGTTTGTCGTGACTCAGCAAGGCGCTCCGAGCCCAAGAAGCACATTGCCCATTTTTTTGCATGCCTGTTATTTGTGCTGACGTGATCATTTATAAAAATAATTGGGATCATCACTCGGGTAGCTCTCACTTCTTAACAAAAACAGTCTGTTCTAAAACAGACAGGGAGTGTGGAAAGCAGCAGCTCGGATCTGTGCCAACGGGGCACAATAGTCACTTTGTTGTCCTGGTTTGACCGGACCAGCTGAGGGCACCTCATGTCTGCGGGCATTCCTGGCATACTGCAGTTTGAAGTTTTGAAGTAAGCAACACTTACTTCAAACTTCCTTCAGTCCAGAAAGCCTTTACGACAGGTGTGTTGGACCATTAGGCGCCTGGAGCCGGGATTGAAACTAGTGGTCTGAGCTGGTCTAAGAAGGAGACACTCGGGTGCAATTGCAACCCAAAATACAAACAAAAATATTGCTATATGCATAAAGCAATGGACATGAACACACAATGTGCTGGCGACACAATGACCAAAGCCACTGCTATTTGCATTCGACTTGAACCTGAAGATACAAGCAATGTGTCTGCTTTTGTGATCTGGACACAAATAAAGCCCCATGTCTTTATGTTCCTGTGGTCAGGGAGGAAGCTCATCGAATCAAACGAGTCATGTCTAACTGACATCCATCCATCATGTAATTACAAGGGCCTGCTACTGTACATCCGTCTGAAAGTAGATCACACACTGTGCAGCATCCTTCTCGACCAGCTGTGACATAATTGATGTCTTCCTTTCAGCGCCGTCTGCCTGTTTGTTTGATCACACTGACGCTGCACTCGTTGCCTAGCACAGCTGTTTGGTAAGAGATATCCCTCCTGTCCATATAAGGGCAGGCCCAGGCGCCAAAAAAGGAGCTGTCCAGCTTCCCATGGAGGTCGCTCAGCCGAGGTGGCATTTACAAAGAGGGATTTGAACAAACTCGCTGTCTCCCTCTTTGTCGTAGCATAAAGAATGACTTGGCTGTACAGTGTTGTTTGCACTCTTGTGTTACTGAGGGATTGCTCTGTATTTAGCAGGAGATTGCACTGACACTATTCCATCTTGAGGTTATCTATCTTCATGATGTCGATAAACACATTTCTTTATTTGAAGGCCAAAATTTAAAAAACACCTGTTAATTTGACTCCAGACATATTTGTGTCATATTATTATAATAATTTGGGTATATGACCTTTAATCACTTATTATGTATTCAGCATACTTGATGGCAGTCCCGCTGCTAGCCATTTTGGTTCCCTAAGCATAACTCCTTCATTCCCCCCCCTGAGAAAAAAACTTTCGTTTCTGCCAGTTTAACATTTTATTAAAACCAAAAAGGAAAATCCTTTGTCAAGACAGTACACAGAACAGCCAAAACATACATACACACAAGTATTGGGATGTGCAAAATCTTCATAGAAATTAAATAGTCATTCATAAATACAAACTTAAAAGCAGAAGTATACAAGTAAAAAGAATTCAAGTAAACAGAATTGTATCAAAATAAACCAGACATGTTTTTCCCAAATTCAATATTACTATCAATAAATTACATTAAATAATCATCAATAAGTACAAACAAGAATAGTCAAACTTCTTAAATAAAACCAAGATTGAGAGGACAAAAAGTCAGAACTTGACTTACTTTGTAAACACAGTATAGGCTATGTAGAACAGCTAAAACACACATTCAAGGAACACCGGTTCATCATGTGTAAAGAATGCTGATATAAAATATGAAAACAACCAGTAGTCAATGTGCAAGCTTCCAATTTAATCTTGATTTAAGATACTCTATTTGAGTTGGGGCAGTCTGTCCTTCAGTCGAGGCATGATGATCTCTCCCTACAAGTGTCACCTGTTCGCAGGGCCGGAGTGGGGCCACTTTTCAGCCCGGGAATTTCAGGCTCAAGACCAGCCCACTTTTTTCATGGTATAGTGGAAATTGGATAAATGAAGCAACAGTTCAGCTCTTACTATCCTGTAGTTCTTTTATTAATACCATGGTCCAACAAATAATGTAACGGTTAAATCCAACAATAATAATCCACTTAAGATGAGAAGTTAACAAAAAATATGCACAACATTAAAAAAGGCAGAAGGGCGTAGCAGGGGTGTCAGACTCCGATTAGGCAGTAGGCCAGATTTGTTGGAGTGAGACCTCATGGGGGCCGTCATTGTCATGGTCATTATCATTTTTCTGCATGAGTATTATATAGTGGTGATTTACTCCTTTACTACACCCACTTCTGAGTAAACAATGCATATTGGTTCATCAAGTACTGTACTGCTCTTTCTTAGAATATATAACTTTAATTCATATAGTGTCCACTGTTATCCTCTCTACCTGTCCCTGTCGTCATGGCCTCATTGCAAATGTCGGGCTCATCATTTTCAGCAGGAGACTCTTATCTGCTGCTCCGAAGCTACAAAGAAAAATTAAGAGTGATATTACTGCATACTTCAATATCAATATAAATAGTATATATCAATATTTGCATAATATTTGCAAAGTCTATGGATCGCCATATTTTGGGTGATATAAAAAGGCTAATATTTTAATTCAATTTAATATTTTGCTTGAGAATAGGTTGACAACGCTACAATGATATTAATCACGGCTACAACTTTAGCCGAATAGTTATGTTGCTAATCATTAGGCCTTTGTCTCTCTTTACCAGTTGCCACTTGTGTTTGTCCTCTTGAAAATAAATCTGTAAACTTGGCACATTTGGCAGCATCCTCCTCCAATGCCTTTCTTTTTTTCAACCTGGCTTTTTCAGCCCCTCCTGCCCTCTTCCTCCCGTCCATCCTCCCTGACGCGTATCGTTGCGGTCGGGCCGGCCCAGCTATCCGTAGCTGAGAAAACTTTTTGGAAAAGACGTCAAAGGACCGAACCAACTCTATTTTGGAGGGGTGAAGTTCTCCTCTCCCAAATTGATTTGGTTGAGTTCCATAATGGACTGAACCAACTCTATTATTTGGGCGGGGTGAACTTCCTCGCATGGTACAACCCATGCAGAGGCTGCGGTGTCAGAATGCTGAACGTGTGTAGCCCACTTTAAGAGAAGATGGACTAACGTGACAAATGTCAACAAATAAAATTCTCGACCGGCCCAGAAGTGAAGCGGCCCACCGGGAACACTCCCGATTCTCCCGATTACCCACCCTGGGCCTGCCTGTTCGTGTTGGCGTAACAAATGCTTGTGAAGTCAAGTGCAGTTGAGAGGCGCTTGTCTCCAGGGCACAGATTACACTTAACTGTTATATTTTTCTCTTTTCACGGATACAAATAAAAAAGGCTGTGATTGGAGTATGGGACTGGAGCTGGCACTGACGGGACAAATCAAAATCACCCATAATTCGGGATTTCCCGGACAATTTGGGATTTCCCGGACAATTCGGGATTTCCCGGACAATTCGGGACGGTTGGCAACTACTTGCATTACATTAGCAATTAAATATATCTCTTGTTCTGCCTGTTTTGTGATATACATGCCTAAAAGGTGCCTAATATTTCTATACTGAAATAATATCGGCATTATAGTTATTATAATAGATTTTTTTTTCGTTGCCTATTTTTTGGTGCCCCCTCAGGACTTGGTGCCTTATGCACAGCGCGTAGTGCGCGTTATGGGAGCGGCGGCGCTGCTTGATGGTTCATTAGAAATGGAGAGATACTTTACTAGTAATGACCCACCAGCAAGAGAGGTTAACCTGGTAAAACTAAATACTTATTAATGACCTACTTACAAAAAGTGTTTAACAATGTTTAAAGTCTAACATCAAAAAGTAAGTAAAGTGATAATGACTTCTTTTGTTGATCTTCAGTCTAGTCCAAAGCTTCTACCTTCACTTAGTTTATAGGTAACACAACGACATATGTGTGTACAGTGACTTGAAGCTCAGGAGTCAAACAAAAAAATAGTGAAACCAAATATAATGAAAAATTGTGTACAACTGAATTTTATGATTAATAATTAATAGTGCTGTGAAAAATAACGCGTTAACTCAGTTAATTCAATTACAGGTTTAACTAGTTTTTTTTTTTTTACCGCATTTAACGCATGCGCAGAATGAGCTTCCAATCCGTCTGTTGTTGGTCGTCAGGACGAAAAAAAAGTCACTTGCAAAATGAGCTTCCAATACACCACTTCAATCTGAACTCTGTCCGCTCTCATGCAGACGGTCTGTTCATCGGTAATGATCCTTCCGCAGGTTCACCTCCGGAAACCTTGTTACGACTTTTACTTCCTGTAGATCAGGGTCTCAACACGTCGATCGCGACCTGCCAGTCGATCGCGCGTAGTGTCGGTAGATCGCATGACATTAAAAAGATTGGCCCGCCCCCTGACATGTTCTCTATAGCACGTCTTTGTTCTTTTATTAAACTAAACGTCTGTTGTTGATCGTATCTCCACAGCAGCATGTCATTTCTGTCTCTTCGCGTTGCGTTAACACTTATCGATCTCCGTCTCGCGCGCCACAGAGCTCCGTGCGCGCGCATCGGGACCGAGCAAAAAAAAAGTCACTTGTCAATCTGTCCACCTGTCAGGTTTCAGCTTTGCAGCGGTGTCCCCGCCCTCCCTTTCATCACGGCCCAGTTCATGAAGAAAACCACACAGTCAGTTTGCCTCAGCAGCTGCTAGAGGAAGACTAGAGGCCTTTAGATTGTATCATGGTGGAGTTAATGGGTGACAAACAAGAGGAAAATGTTCTGTTTAACCCTCCTGTTACCTTTACATTTACTAACATATTTTACCCTCGGGGTCAATTTGACCCCAGCAATTAAAACCTCCAGAAAATTATTAGAATTAATATTGCTTCCCAAGTTTAAGTGTGAGGTACTTTATGTTTGTTTGTTGACGACCTAAATAGCCCTTTTCATAATTAATAATAATGACTCATAGGCATCTTCTCTCTAGAAACCTATAACATGTCTAAGTGCCTTGTACTCTCAGGTTATTTGGGTTTCTGTTAAAGATACAGCTGAACAAGAATGAGGAAGCGCCGGGTAAGCCCCACACGGCGCTGAGACGTCTGTGTCTGCTGGGGTTCACATTCCTGACTGCTAATGCAGGCACACAAACTCATTTCTTCACGGTGATTTCCATCATATTTTGCATGAGTCAGTGTTTTCCCTGTGAGGCAGCAGCCAAACAGTGCTACCTCAAGCATGTAACCAGCTTAACTCGTTGGGAATGATTACACTGATGGCTATCTGGAGCTCTGTCTTCACTGTTTTCCTCAGATGTGTCTGTTGTATGTCTGTTGGCCCAATGATTCATACAAACAAAATCTCCTCACTTCAATGGTTTAAGGGCCACATTCAACATGCAGCCAAATGTCACAAAAAATAAGAAAACCCGACCAAGATATAGGCATTGTTTACATGCGAACTAGAGTTACGATGGAAAATACATAAAAGATTAGGCATATCTGCCGGCTAAATTGCACCAGCAGTACGTGGGTGTTTATTGATGTAACAATGGGTTTTGGACTATTTTACTGGATTAGATTTTCTGTATCTTTGCCAATGTAAGTAGACCATTTTTGTCAGAATGTTATCGATTGTTGGATTACTACGAGGCTTCCTAGGGGAGTGGCCTCGATTTTGATAATGTTTGTTTTTGTTTGTGACTGTTCTTGCTGTTGTGATTGTATCTTGAGATCGTTTGCATCGATCGCAACAATCATAGCTCTCCAAAGATATGTTGCATCCGTATCTACCGAGCATAGACGTTGTGGACGTAACCCAAGTTAAACTTAACAGGAATATTCGCAGGTTAAGAGGTAAACCCAAATGAAGTCATTGTTTATGGTATAGCATATTAATACAGTCATGGTAAAAATGTAAGGTTCTGTTCTGTGTGTACTCTGTGTCTCCTCGGTGTCTACTGTGTCTCCTCTGTGGCTCCTCTGTCTCCTTGATTGTGTCATTCCCTGCACCTGCCCTCAGCCACTCTCGTCTCGTTAATGTCTCATGTCGTACATCTGTTTCCATGTCGTACACCTGTTTCCCCCCCTATATATTGTGCCACTCTTTCCCTTGTCTTTTGCTGGATTGTTGTCTTTTTTCCGTCGTCCTGTCTTTCGTACCTGATCCTGCCTGCCCTGAACCCCGATTATCTGCCTGCCCCTTTTTGGACTTTGTTGTGTTTTTTGTTACCCTTTTGGCTTCAGTAAAGTGTTTTTTGCTCATCTACATTGAGTCCTCTCGATTCCTCTGCGTTTGAGCTCCTGTACCTCGCTACCTGTGGCGTTAGCCTTGACAAAAAAGCACTTTACCATTTATAGAGCTCAACACTAACTTTAAATGAAGTGTTTGCAAGGCTAGTAACCATCAGCTAAGCCTACCGACCATCTTTTATTTCAAGAGTAATTAAGATACTATACAATTATACTTCAGCTATTGAACATATTGTGTATTTCGGTGTACATTAATCTGCCAATGGTTGCTTTGTGCTCGACTCTCCCTGTGGTTCTTAGGCTGTGCCACCTGCAACGATAGACCCTGATTAACATCAGCAAGGTGCTCTACATGCTTTGCAGTATCATGTGTCATTCAAACATGGCGGGATACTGGCAGTTTTTCAATTTGCATGCAAATCATGTCTAAAATTAGAAACTTTAAGTGGTTTTCTTATCAAACAATGTGTTTTTCAAAATAGAGGCTGCATCATCAGCTATTAGTTGTTTTTTCTACGATCAATTTGTATGACTCTACTGTTGATCAGGAGCATAGATTCACACAAATCAAGTATCCACCAAGCACTGTGTCATACGGTAGCGCTGCTAGAAGTTAAAATCTCCACAGAGTACCTTTAAGATGACTATTTTAACCTTAATCTATTAGCTAGAAAATGACGAAACACTATCACACACATTAAAGCACCAAACCTGTCATTTCAAGATAGAAACATCATCCCTTGGATACTATTTTTTTGCAAGAAGCTCAGTATATTGCGAGTTGTATTTGACAATATATAATTTAACTTTTTCCAGTGTTTCTCAGTGTTTTAAAAAAGATATTTTTTTGTCAAGTTAGCTGAAAACAGGATGAGAAATAAATACTCAAAGAGACCAGGTGACGTGTTCCTGTGTAGATAAAAAATGTGCCTGATTTACAGCCTCCCTGCAGCTATCAGAAGTCACCGGCTGCCCGGAGGTCCATCAACTGTCGGTAAATTCCAGGAATCAGGAGACTATATGAGCTCCATGTTGGTTTTTATTAGCAGTAAAGCCTTTAACAGTCCTCCCAAAAAGACCTCCGCTTCAGCAGATTCTCCATGCGATTTAAATCAGGGAGCTGACGGTGGGGATATGGAGCATGATTTCGATGACCGTGAAGAGTTTGTAATTGTGTGTCTGATTGGGTGCAACTCGGCGTGATATCAGTCGCATTACACTGACTGCCAGGGGAAGATATAATACATGCCTGTAAGATGACACTACAATCATGAGGTAATGTCATCTTCAGTATTTAGCCTAACTCTCAATTATGCGAGCGAGGTTTACGAGAAAAAAGTTAAATTTATTTACAGTGGGTTTGGGGCTGCCATCAACATTAGTTACACCATGGGAGAAACAGCCAGGCCATTTGATTTGACATATTCCATGAAAACACTTAAACTTGCAGAATTGAATGCCAACCCAATGACTTACAGGCCGCTGATGAGAGCATTTTATTTGGAGGATTACTCCGGCCAAGCTGAACTTCTGGATTGAACACTTTCACGCCTTCATACCTCAGCATTTTCTGGCGTTCACAACTCATATATAGGGAAGAGCACCTCACCCTTGCTCCTGATCCTTCATCTCATTTATAAATCAAAGTCAGTATTTCTGCTCATAAAGGGACGCTCTATGCCCCCCGTCTCCCCCTCTCCTCCCCTAGGCAGCACTCTGACAGTCTCTTTCCTCTCCACCGGGGCCGGGTCACCGACAGTGCCTCTCGTGTTCATTCTCCTTTGAAGCACCATTTTGATGAGGAATGGTGTTTTCCGTGTGTTAAACATTTCAAAGCCGGGGTGGCGAGGGCAATCAAAGCGAGTTTGCCGGCACGTGAAGTCCTGCTGTCTCCAATCTCTCGCTTGCAGTCTCGTCGGACACTTAAAGACCTTTCTTCCTTCTTGTTTTTCAGTGGCTGTGGCCGTGATCCGATGTTGATGAGACGATAGTGATGACACCCACTCGCCCCACCGCTGTCTTTTGATAGTAAAGATAGGGCTTTCCTGAGGAATCTGCCCACGCAGGGCTCTCTATCCCCGCCTTTGAACAAGCAGCAGGTTCCCATTAGGAAGACTTGGAGGGAAACGACTGGGGGGAGGCGGGGGAATGAGCCCTTAACTTTATGGGACCCACTCCTCATCCTATTGTTTCATAGGGAATACAAATAGTGGTGGTATAATTTAGGAGATGCAGAGACAGAGCAGTTGCATGTGAATTCGAAAGCCTTAAGATCTCTGCAGACTGTTATCATATGGAACTGTATGCTAAATATGAGGCTGTTGTCAGTTAGCTTAGCACAAAGACTGGAAACAGTGGGAACTAGTTAGTCTGGCGCCGTCCAAAGGGAACATAATATGCCTACCAGTACCTCTGAAGCTTAATAATTAACAATCTTAAAAATCTTGATTAGGTAGATCTGTGACTTCCTGGGAGTCTGAGCATTTTATTATAAAACAATACTGGATGATAAATTGGACTTTCAGGCCATTGTTCAACCATCACTGAAGCTTTCTGTACAGCTGTATGCCACGTCACAGGATCTTGTCATATACATTTGATGATCCAAGCGCGGCTCAAATCCACAGCTTTTATTTAGCATTAAAACTTATACATTTGAGTGCCTTTTCTGACACGTCCTGTAAACTGCCACTCAAATGTGTTCAGCTTTCACACGTCACCTATGTCACCTTTGACCTTGTAAAAAAAATTGAGAAAAGATGAGAGAAGCCTTCAGGACAAGCACAGAAAAGAAGAAAAAAGGTTCAGCTTTGTCTGCACATGATAGAAGTTATCCACCGTTTCTCCCACAGGAATAATTACCAACAATAAGAAATTGATGAATAGACTCCAGATGGTGAATTAAAACATGTCCAGCCTTTCCTTCATATTTGATTCACAGGGACAGTGGTGCTCCTGCTTAGCCATCACAGAAGATCAGATGATGCTGCATGAGATGGGCCGCTAACACATGGAGAGAGCTATTTTCTAAAATGATCTGCCACGGTTTGAATTAATCCTGGCAGAACAGTCTCGTCCACAAAAGTTGATGGTGTAAAATGTTTTCAACATCCTATTGCTGGTCACGATGGCTCATTTTCTGTCTGATTGTGACAGTTAAGTCTGCTAAAAAAACGCAGTCAAGGGCCAACGTCTGAAGCTGTCGTGAGAACAAGCACACTGAGCTTGTGGACCATCATCTTTCCGACTGACTGAATGAAGTAGTGAAGTAGCTCAACACTGAAGCAGTCAGTGTTGTGATTTTCAGCTGGATCGCATGAAGTTAGTTCAATCAGGTTTTCCCAACCTGGGGGTTGAACTCCTTTCTCTTGGCTCCATGACTTTTCTGTAATCCTTGAGTGTTTATTGTGAAATAAAGAATGATTTGATTATTTTGGGCCTCCAAGAAAATTATTCAAAAGTACAGTGTAAATAAATAAAATCATTTTGTCTGGACAACTTGTAGACATTGGCTTGGGCTCAGGCGATGGAGCAGGTTGACTAGTAGCAGTTCCTCCAGCTCACTGCCACCACCCCCGTTGTGGCTGTTATCGAAACAGATTTTCGTGATTTCAGAAAAGGCCTGCAGGAAATTTCTTCAAAATTGGCAAGATTGTAAACAAAACGGAGACTGACTTGGTGCTCCAACTTTCTGTATTCATGCATTGCAGTGAGAACAAAACTGAACCTAATATCTGTCAAAAGTAGTCTGCTAGCTATCGTTAGCCTCCAGGGCTAGAATACATAGAAGCTACATCTGCAGCCTGTGTCACAGCAGTCGTGACTCGACAGAGGTTTCAACTAATGGTTATCCTCATTATCAATTGATAACATGAAACTGATTATTTAGTATATTAATCGTTTAATTATCAGAAAATTGTGAAAATAGTGTAAAATTCCCATCACAGTAAGGTGATGAAGGGCAAACACTTTTTCATTCCTTACGCATTTATCTTCAGCAGGATATACAGTACCTATCTAGACAGTATGTGTAGACTTAACTTCAAACTCGAAATGTACTAAGTCTGAAATGTTTGTTTCCAGCGCCCTGTTGATCGGGACTGAACGATCACTGTGAAATGTGAAAAACTTGCTTTGCATCTTGACTGGAAATAGATGTTTACATAAAAAAGTTGCCGAAAGGTTAGATAAATACTTTTCATGAGCGGGAAAGAGAGGCGCCTGTGCATCTGACCTGGAGCGAGACTCAGTCTGTGAGTGATTTACCTGGCCGACATCAGGCCTGTGCAGGACAGACCTAATAGTGTTTTTGATTGATTGATTGATTGTTGATATGTTCGCCAGTACAGGTACACAAAACAGGTACAAAAGCATCAGAAATGAAGAAGAACAGCATAACATGAGGAAGAAGAAAAATGCCCCCGAAACAGGGCCCCGTGAGATGAGGAAAGGGGGTGGGAGTGTGGAGCATACACTTAGCACAGCAACACATACGAACATAAGGGGGGAGGTAGGTAGGGCAGGGATTAATCAACAACTGGGTGATCTAAGCACATCCATTGGGGCAGAAGGCTCCCAGCCAGAGCAAGCAGCCAGAGGTCCGGCGCGCCAACCAGCCCGCGCACAGCCCAGGGCCTGGGGGTCCCACTGGGGTAAAAAGCGGGGGGCTGGGGGGTGGGGGGGGGGGTAGTGAATATTGAAGTATTATTGAAAGAAAGTCTGGGTAGTATTGAGTCCTCCCGTCCTCCTCCACACAACACAGAAGTTCTTCTCAGTCTATAAGATGGTCGTTGCCATGGAATGGCAAAAGGTCCTGGAGAGACAACCACAGGTCTGTGTGGATAGGGAAGGAAGGAAGGAAGAGTCTGGATCTGGGAGTGGGGGAGAGAGTTGTTGTTCCAGTGCGGCTTGTGGCCACTCCTAGAGAGAGGGAGCAGAGGGAGCCGAATTGGGATTATTTGGTCTTAGCAATTTGCAAATCAACCACTATTCACATTTCTCCTCTCCTTCCTCAATAGGTCAATCAATCAAATCGATCAATTTTGCAGAGCAGCCAGCTTTCTCGATGTTGTCATTCTGACGGTTTAATGCCAAAGTAATGCCAAGTGCCAACTCTGCCCAACCCAACGTCAATCATGTCGCCGGGGCCTTAGGAAGCTTTTTTGCGGCCGCTCTTTACTTTTAATTTCAAATAGCAAGCCAGGCAGGCGCAAATCAATCCTGAAATCTGTAATCAGTTCGGTGACCAGGTAGATGTCTTCTCACGGAGACACGGAGGTGGTGCTAGGGCACAGACCCACGCCCACGCCCCGCGCGTCATCCGTGTAATTCGGCAACCAGCAGGACACAGGCAGGTTCCCGAACCCGAGCTTCTCGCCGAAGAAGATGTCAATTTGCGTTTAAGGACCAGTTGATTACGGCCATGGTTTTTTAGTTTGAAGAAGCGCATGGGGAGAGAGTCTCTCAGTACAGAGAAGACACGAGACGAGGAGAGAAGCAGGAGGGGGAGGGGTCATGGGGAGGAGAGGGGGAGAAAAGTGCGACCGCCTTCGTCGAGAGCCAGAAGAACAAGTGTGTGGATGAGGTTACTACCTAACAAGATCTCACAAACATCTCCCTCTGGTCTAGGATCATATTGAATAATAAGGCTTTCATAAATACACCTGTGGACTTTAATTAACTCTTAGCAAAAAGTAAAATTAGCTTTTCAATTTCACATGACTTCAGCAAAAGGAAATTCTCCATAAATTACTAAAGCAACCTTGTCACCTGTCCCTGAGGCGATACAAAGATCCCCCTGTTATGTACATGGGAGGGATAATCCACAGGTGAGAAGACACCTTGCTTTATTACTCTAAATCCTTGTAATGGCAGGCGTGAGGAGGCCTCCAGCTATGAGTATTAATTTACAACTCTCTAAAAATATCCTCCAATATCCCTCACTGCCATGAGGGGTTCCGGGGACTCCGTGAGAAGAACTGCCCTCTGGGCAGCTCCCCTGAGAGCCACATACATTCAAGGGATTTGTAGTTATTTGCATTTGCACTGCCAATAAAACTTCTATTTACTACTTTAAAGTCCTCCATGTGTCCAAGGGAAACGATGTTGACACGTGAACACCGTACGATACAGTCAGTGCCGCCGCTCCCATAACGCGCACTACGCGCTGTGCGTATAGGGCACCAAGTCCTGAGGGGGCACCAAAAAATAGGCAACTAATAAAATCATCATAGTTATAATAATTATAATGCCGATATTATTTCAGTATAGAAATATTAGCCACCTTTTAGGCATGTATATCACAAAACAGGCAGAACAAGAGATATATTTCATTGTTCAAAAAAAGTTATGATGGAGCCCTCTTTCTCTTGTTATCTCGACCCTCCCTTTCATTTCCTTGTACTCTCAGCTTTTCCACACACTCTCCCTTTATCTCGCTCCTGTAAGACAAGTTGAGGAGCATAAAACAATATAGTAAAGTATAGTGTGGCAGGGTGGGGGGTTAGGCTCGGCTGCAGAGTGGGTGGGTGGAGCGGGTGTGTGATTCAGGGAACGGTGTCTCACTGGCCTCATCTGGTGGCTGATTGGTAATCAGCCCAGCTGAAGCCAAACGGGGTGTGTGTGTGTATCTTGTCCCCATAAAGGAGCAATAAAGTATCTTACCAAATACATCCTCTGTGTATGCTCATCCTTTGGTGCTTGGGGGAGATACCTACCGGTGACGGCAACAAACCTGTTACATATAGTTTTTAATGGGAGCTAGAAGTCAGCATAAGATGAGTAAATGACGGAGGAGCCAAGGAGAAAGTGATGAAGCCACAAAGAAGGGAGGGAGAGTCAAGAAACATTTAATTTCATGATAGAGCTGCTCATTCAGCCTTTGGCTGCCTCAGCCAGCGGAGACTTGCAGAGACTTTCACTGCTAAAATGATCATGCCGGCTAATACATCAATCAGGAACTTTCACGCTCTTATTATGATACATCGCGGCTCCAGGTCCAGTATTCAGCTTTTCTGTTAAAGCTCACCAAACCAAACACAACCACCCTGTAGTTGCGTTTCTTTGGCTTCATAGCATCCGCTCTGTGCCCACATCCAGCAGTGCTTCCTGTGCGCTCTGCCAGTGAGATGTATTTGTACGTACTGTAGGTCCAGACCTCAGACTCAGGCCTGAAAAACCCCTGTGTCTCCGCTTCCCCCAGAACCAGATCAGAACTTCTCATAAGGGACCCCGATGTTACCTGTGGGAGGTCTTCCTGGGTGTTGGACCGGAGCTAGGAAACCAACGGACAAATTGAATTTCCATATGGATATGTGAGGTTTGAACTGCTTCCTGCGAGCGGTCTCAAAGCCGTTCTCTTTCACCGGTTTTAGGCGACACATTAAGGTGAGTTGCGGTATAAAAAAAGTCTCAAACAGATCCATTACACAAGACGTCCGTTATGTCCTTTCGCTCTTCATTTCCTGCCCCCCTCAAAGGTCTTCCTTTTTCCAAGGATAGCAGCACTTCTTTGGCTCCTGTTTTATTTTAAGTTTCTTGCCACTGTGAAGGCATTGGCCAGCTTCAAAGATATGTGATGTGGTCTGTATTTACAGCTGGGGCATGTTGAAGCTATTCCGTAGTTTTTCCAGTGAGGAAAATCGATAAAAGATGATAATGTTATGACGCGATGCAACCATGTGACACTGCGGACTGAAAGACAACAGTCACATGTTGGGACACGTTTCGTGTGATGGGTGTGTTTTCTTCTTAAGCTATTCAGTCTAGTTTATTTGCTGAATTAAAACAAAAATAGAACTATATGTTCAAATGTCTCTCATTTATATAAATTCTAGGGAACATTTTGGTCCAAGCACTATGGTACGTCATTAACACTCGAACCACATGAGTCACTAAAGCATGCTTATGTCTGAGGCCTCAGACAATACTGGACACTTTTTATCTTTTTACCACTGCATCCTAGGAAATCTTGCAGTCTGAACCAATCAATGAAAGGCGAGGAGAGGTTGAATCGCTGGTAGTCATGTGTTTTACGCGTGATTAAATGTGCATGTGTTTTATTTAGAATGATTGTCTTTTAGGACTGAGAGAGTAATTTTATTTTATAAAATATATCAGAATCACTTCATACTTGACTTTTGAGACTGCTCTGATGAAGATATATTGATCTCTAGAGGATGATCCTGTGAGAATTAGTCTATACTCCTGTCATAATTTACTTTCTGGCAAACTGGATGAGTTTTCACCCAGCCAGCGGCTGTTATCCCTTTTTAAAAGTCATATCATCATGAACACGATGATAAGCAATTGATACAGAAAATATGAATTTGTCGAAAAACTCTGAGACACAAAAAGCAGGTCTTTTGTCATAACATCTTCGAATATAAGTGAAAGTGTTACATTTATTCAGAAAAAGTACTGTTTTTGTAAGCCCTTTGTTACTTTGTACTGTTTTCACAATTTCCAGATTTACCACCTGAAATCGTCATTCAGGTCCTTCATTTCAGACCGAAGCAAACAAAAGCATGCTTCTCATTTTTGCCAGCTAACAGGACATCTGCTATAGCCACGTTAGTTCCATCAGTTGGTCCCAAACCAACTGATGGAACGTCAAACCTAAATCCAATGGAGGACAGAGATAAACTGTACCCCTAAACTCAGAGAGCATCCATGCAGGACCGACCTCTATGCAGTAGGAGATGCTACACTGAATTTATCCTGCATGGTAGCTGGATTCTTGCGATGTCACAAGTTCATGCAAGACTCACAGTGGTACATTTCACAAAAATCCATCAGCCTTCAAGTGGAGCGTTTGTGTTTGGTAAGGGCACGATCACACCAGACGCGCCTCTCAAAAACGCGTCGCTAGCAAAACCATTGATTCCCTATGGGCACGTTTTTCTTGCGTTTTTCAGGCACGGTTAAAAGTTAAAATATTCTTAACTTTAAGCGCGAGGCGCACCGCTCATCAATGACCCACTCGGCCATGGCAGCCAATCGAATCAAGTAAGAGGGGCTTTCCTTCCGGTTTTCCCGACGAGGACTTCTGGAAAGTACCTGACCTTTTCCAAACAGTTTCCATTGGCGGCGTCCCAGAAGAACAAACCATCTGGCGGGTCATTAGTCGTTAACAGGACATTCCGTCAAAAGCACAACACATAATCTCACAAAAAGTAGTAGCCTAAGCTGATGAAATGTGTGATAGAGGTTACAGCTGCGGATAGTAAGCTACTTCGCCTTGAATGCTAACATTTGCAGCTAACGTCAGAGAAGACAAACACTGTCTAATTTCTTTCTTTCACTTTTTACACCACCCGTGCGAAGTCGATGCCAGCTAATGATTGTACTACTTCCCAATACACTCCACCTCAATATGTGTAGGAATCCAGGGCTTCACACGTCTGCTCAGCTTGGTTATAGTGGTTACTCTGTTTTGGTGGAGGGTTTTAGCAGACTGTCATTCCACCTAATAAACTGTCCGAGTGTTGCCCGTCACTGAGCAGCACCTGGGCCTGAACGTACAGTAGCCGCTCCTGTGTCCTGCAGTGAGGGGAATACAGGTCCACTGTGGTGGGATGTTGACCCCAGTCTCCTCCACCTACTTCCCCTGATGGACAGTGTGTCTCCTCTGCAGGTGTGCATCAGCCTCATAAAGAGACGTCTGTGTGTGTCATGTTTGCCCTCTGCCCGTTTCATCATTAAGGTTTTGGAATGAGAGAGAGAAAAGCGCTGTTTGGGCAAAAAGCAACCAGCCTTCTAGGTTGACCAATTTATGAAGCAGCTTTCACGAGGGGGCCCCCGCAGCAGTTCCTGACGAACACACGGATGTCTGTTTGCAAAGGGAGCGCTCGCGGTCTGCCCATGCTGGCTGGTTGCCCTGTGTCCATGCACTCCCCCTTTACAATCCCTAAACATACCACTAACTGCACATTCACTCTTTTTTTTGTCTCTCACGCTTCCCCACAGCCCTACAATCCTTTTAATTCTCCCTCGTTCTCGACCTTTCGTCCGCCTTCAGCCTCGCCTGGAATGTTTTTACACAGAGGGAAAATTAACCACCATATATACCAACGCCCGGCAGTCCAATCTCCTCCATTTAGAGCGTGAATCAGGGCATTAGGGATGAAGAGCACACGGCAGCCAACATGCAATTGTAAACTTAGCTTCCTTGGAAATGTTTACCTGGACATCCAGTGTCATACTTTCCTTGGGTGTTGCTTTTTCTCTCCCCGCACCCACAGAATGGCGCCTTTGTGAGCAGGAGTTCAGCACCTTCCTGGCCCCACGGCGCGTCTTTCAAGCAAACGCTTCATATCCCAGCTCGGAACAGTTCCTACACGGGCCCCCAAAAGCCCGTGTGAAGATCCGTCCCCTGAACTTGTTTTTCAAACCTTTAGGAAATGTGTTTTTAAATGATACTAATCCACCCTTTTCTTGCCTGACATGTTTTTATGTGTACAATTAGAAGGAAGTGCCTTTCAATTGCATTTACCTGCTCCGGCCACTCAGTGTATATTTGCTTTGGCACCCAGTGAACTGGCTGTTTCTTTCGACAGGACTAGCTTGCATGAATGAAATGACATATGAAGGAGTGAAAACATAGACATAAATGGAAAAAGGATTTATCATTGCCAAAATAATTTCCACATCAAATCCATTGGGTTGAAGTCACAAACGGTTCCAGAGGAGTTTCGGTATTCTCGTCACAAGCCTTTGGTCGCACTGATCTCTGTGGTTCCCTTTGGCTCCGTTCTCATCTCTGTTCTTCTTCCAGTTGGTGGACTGGCATATATAAATATAAAATGCCAATGTAAATGTAGCTACTTTTTCATTTAACATCTAATGTCACGATGTAATCAAGAAAGTGCGGTCTTTCTGCTTTGAGGTTCTTGAGGTCATGAGGTATCCGTAAGCTCTGTTGGGGTTTTACTTTTTGTCTTGGACATAAAACGAGACGCAAAGAAAACGGGCAAGTTAGAGGGCAAAAGTTGTACAGACATCAACATATATGTTGTTGTTCTTCTTTTTACCAAAGCAAACAGTAGGTACAGTCTCTTGAAAATGGTCTGTCATGTGTGAACTGAGTAAATAATGACGTATATATGTATTTCTTCTCATACCAGGGGTTGTGGGAGAATATATTTGGGCAATTCCTGCAGTTACTTTCAAACTGGAGAGTTGGATAGTGATTATCTATCAGTGCATTACGAGAGACTCCTTTCTATTACGCATTGTCATTTGATCTATTTTTTATATAATGCAGCTAATTATAGCAGCTTTAAAGCTACTATGAGTATAATGTGATCGTAGCACCTTTCATATTATTCTGATTATTTAAGTTTTGCTTGCATTAAAATAATAAATTCCGGTCATTCAATTTAAAATGAACATTTTTGTTCTAGCTCTAGCTCACTTGCAACAATGGAGATTAATGTCAGCTCTGATATTACCTAAAGTTACAGAACAAGGAAAGCTGAATTACAGGGGCCACTTCTACAGACGGTCATTTTCCGTGTAAATCGCTAGTTGTCGAGACCCGCTGGCTACCAAAATACTGACTGATGCTGGGACCAAGGGCCTCATGGTCCCTTAGTCTCCAGGGGCCTCATGGTCCCTTATTCTTCAGGGGCCTTAGGGGCCCTTAGTCTTCAGGGGCCTCAGGGGCCCTCAGGCCAGGGCATAGAGTCGGACCCCCTCCTCTAGGGCCCATGCAGAGATTCCTCCGGATTGCTGGGGAAACGGCTCCCTCAGAAATGCCTGGATTTGATTGATCCATCAGAAGATCAGGCTAAACCTACCGAGGGTGATCGAGACTCTGCTCCAGCAACGTTTACTCTTCAGACACACTGGCACTAATACTATGAGAATAATTGTTCCGTGTGGGATTCATACAAACGTTGATAAATGTACAGCTGTACAGGAGAGTTTCTGACTGCAGTATTCTTTATTGAGTCATCCATGGCTTTCACTGCTCATGCTAACAGATCAGCATTGTGTTGCTTGTTTCTGCAGGAAACAGTAGTAGCATAGAAATATAGGATGTTATACCATCATGTGCAACTGTGGGCACCTTGACTTATCAATACTGACTGCTCTGCCAAATCAATAACCTTTTCTTCAATGTAATTTTAAGAAATGTTTTAATTTTGAGGAAAGTATGCATTTTTGCACAACTTATAGAGGCCATACTTATCGCTGCATTAATTTGGACATTGTGTCAATCAAATGAAACACATACTGTACATACATGTTTTTTGAAAATAGATTTTGTGTTTACATTTCTTGAATGTTTCTTTTAAAGCATATTTCCTGTGCAAATAAGTAGTATATATACAAAATATAAAATGAAAGTGTTAGTGTTCTGCTCCACGTCTGACCAGAGAGACGCCTCATGGGTCTGACCTCTTTCGCAATGCCTCCTGCCATGGCCGTGCTGATGCGCCCCCCCCCCCCCCCCCTGCCTGCTCATTAATCATACATGCCTGTCATATTCATTGAATGTGTTGTAACTCTGTTGTTCATCTGTACACATGACATCGATTGCTTCTGTCCATCCTGGAGAGGGATCCTCCTCTGTTGCTCTCCTGAAGGTTTCTTCCCTTTTTTCCCTGTGAAAGGTTTTGTGAGGTCCTGGGACAGGGATGTCGTATGTGTACAGATTGTTAAGCCCTTATACAAAATAAACTGATTTGAATAGAAGTGAAAACACTGAAACTGCTCATTTAACCCATCCAGACAATTTAGACAATTTCTAAAACAATTAAATTAATAAGAATCATAAAATGCATGTACATCTTTCCAGTGCCAGAGGAATTAACCACCAGACTGGAGGTTTAAAAATGATATAAAAGACCTCCAAAGGGAGATGATGTGAACACACTTTGGTGTTCCACCCCGTCACATTTACTGGAAGACAGTTTCTGCAAGAAAGTGGATGAATGTGTAGCAGGTGGTGGAAGGACCAACGCAATGGAATGATTGGTTGGTTGAAAGAAGGGAGATTCCTGCAGAACACACAATAGAAACAGACGAGGAAGAAGGCAGGAATGGTGGTTACCGGGATAGAGGCAAGGTGGAGAAGTCCAAGCAGGCAGGGTCGTACTAGTTCTATCCAAAGTAATGGCATCCACCTCCATCCTCCATCCTCCATTATCCCTTGACGCTCTTTCGCTTCCTTTGTCCGGGACATGCCACAGTTAGAACAAAAGGGCACAGACGACCTAAATGATCTCCATCATTTACACCATTAAGTGGTTCAACACCAGGCAAGAGTCTCTGGCCGTGGATCAACATTCATGAACTTCCCTTCTTCCATGAATGGTGAGATTATTGTTGAACTGTTTTACGATATGAATATTAGGAATATTATGAAAAACACCATCACAAGTTCAGCGAGCTCAAGGTAGCATCATTAAAATGAGTACCGGAGTCTGCCCAAGAGCAGAAATCGCCAAAATAGTCAATTTAACATATAATATAAGCAAATCCTACTGTGTAAGTGGGTTGAACCAGCGAATATTTGGTATTTCTTCTCTTGATAATTGAAATACTAAAATAAATGACTCTACAATCACTCAAAAGTTGAATTCTCTGTCCATCGACAAATTCATACATTTTTTGTCTGTGTAATTGTGATGATATTTATTTTTACCTTCAAATTAAACAAAACAAACCAATAAACCAGGAAAGTCAAAGCTGTGACAAATGATTCCTGAAAACATTGAATGGCTGGTTTTTAGAAGTGTGTGTGTGTGTGTGTGCTCCAGCTCGTAGGTATCCTTCAATACTCCTCATTAGACTCAGTGAGAACCCGACTACTTTTTTTTTACTTGCACAAGACGGCATTTTCTTCAGTTGAGGAGGTTTAGTCAAGGGAAGTGGTTTCTTTTTTGGATTGATTGATAAAAGCCCCGGTTAGCCTGAAACAGCCCAGTCCTGTTTGGAGAAGCTGAGTGTTATGAGATGTGAAATGTAGATTAGCTGTGTCTCGCCACAAATCAACTTCACCTTGGATTTAATGCCATGGCTACTAGCATGTTGTCTGTTCGTCCAAATACCCAAATTCACAGCAACATATTGTAAAATCATGAGTTGGTAAGTTTACTAATTTGTGTTTGAAGGAGCAAATAAATAACTTACAGCTTTGTTCAAGAATCCACGTTCATTCATTGATGTTCAGTTGAGTCTTTGATATGCCCATGCCCCGCTTTTTTAATGTTGTTATTATTTTTAGACAAATACCATACATATGGTACACCTCATTGACACATCAGGAAGATACATACTGCCCAAGCCTGCATATCCTGACAGACCGAATGTGCTTAATTGGGTTTGCTAAACTAGGATTAGACTAATTGGACTCCAGAAATAATTCCAGCCTGCAAAAAACATTACCCTGATATATCAATGTTTTATTAATGTATAATGTTTATAGTTATAGTTTCCCCTTATTGACATGTTTTCTACATAACAATTATATAATATATATATATATTCCTCGTACTCTCGTATTATTATATTTTCACCCCACCACAGTTCTCCAGCAGGGACTCAAGTCCCTCTTCCTAACCAGATGCCAAATATTGCACCATTCACGACATATTTGAATAAAGCCTTAACAGACATTTACATAATGAAGACCAGACCATTATTTTAACAATGACACATCCTCCATATCTGAAAAGGGCATATATAAATGCAGTAGGTATCCATCTGATAAATATTACTTTCTAAATGACTGTAGCTCACACAGCTGACAAACCAACCTTCGATATTAGAGATTTTGTAATATGGCAGCATCAACTCCAGCATCTCATTGTAATCATAAGACGCACATTTGCCTAGTCCTTGATTTGAACAGCACTTAAAATCTCTCTTCGCTCTTAAAACAAGGCGGAGGACTGAGTGAGCGTGATCTACTGCGTCTCCAAGATCAGACAGAAAGTGCCAAAAACACTGAAGTTGCCAAAAAACTTGCTCTATGTCATCATTATTTCTAATTTCAATTCATGTGTTGGACGGTAGAACATTGCTTTAAACAGAAGCTGATACTATTTATGAGTAATTCCCTTCTCAGTATCCAACAGGGAAATGGCAAACTAGTCATGCATTGCTAGTAATTACTTTGATGGAAGATTTTCCACATTAATGCAAGAGATACAAAATAGGGCTGGAGAGTGTAATCCGAATACAGAGACCTTTCATATAAACCTGCAGGATGTCTTTGCGGTTGGCTGCAAAAGGAGAATACATGTATTTTCTCTAGCACCTGGAATCTCGACAGTAAAAATTGAATCTAGAAATCAAGCATCTAAGAGAAGACAGAGCTCGGCATTCTCCCCGGGCCAAACATTCGTCTTTGCCAGTGACGTCTGGCCCTCGTGCATCAACAGCAGCTTTGTGCAGTTAAACTGGCCCGTTTGATTTGGCCTACTTCGTGTGCAGCAGCCTGCACTGTACGTAGCAGGTAGGTGTTCCAGAGTACATGAGCCTCTGGATATGACGTGTGGCACTCTCAGGACCTCCTGAGCTCTCTGTGAGGGGTCAAAGTGCCTGTGAACAAGCTGAGCAATTGTCAAACAGCAGCAGCTGCTTGCAGCGCAACACGGCCAGAATCAGCTGAGGCCAAGTCTCAGAGGGGGTCAGAGAACTCGGGGAGGAGGCGGGTGGGGGGGAGGAGGGTGGAGAGTCTTCTGGATGTGTGTAAAAGCCAAGTGAGCCTTCGCTTCATCTGGAAGTTCAGGTGTGACACGTCACAGGCCCCAGAACTGCCACGACCAACATATTAGCCTTCAGTGAGATTTTGACCTCTCAGCTTCTTTCCCACGTGAAATCATCAGCTAAGTGGCACCAGACACGAGTAACTCATGATGTAATATCACACCATAATAAACCAATCATCACAGGGGAGACCTTTGAGCGCATGCACACGGTATGTGTCATTGTAGTCGGTTTGAATGGGAGCCTACAGCTGCAACACATGGAAGGTAATCACCACATTAACTGATGGGGTATTTATGTTTCTCTTCTAGCTCTCTTCTGGAACTCTGATCATTTCTTTGACGAAGTCACAGCACACTTGCAAACATGTCGCCTGTGAGAAAAACAGCGTGACGCTTTGTAAGTGTTGGTCAACTCGTAAGGTTTCCCCTGGTGGGCCGAGGTGTTTAAAGGCTGCTGACCAGTGGCAAGTTGACGTTTTTTTATTTTAACCAGAGTTAACACATAAACACGTAAGCAACCAATGTTAAAGAGGAACCATGTTGTATTTATTAGATGAGTACATTCTTTACATAAATAACATTACATTCTAGGCCAATGGGTCCCAACGTGTTCGGCCTGTGACCTCTCAAGAGAGACATGGCAATGTGTAAAAAACAACCCGATCTCATTGGAAGGCAAATGACCAGGACATGTCATGATCATACCAAGGCCATTATTGATGCTTTATCGTGTGATCACAAGGCAATACTGACATTTTTATGATTTAGTCATAATTAAAAGATTTGGCTATTTTTATGATAACATATTGTCATAGCACCTCAGAGTGAAACAATCTCCATAATGTAGACCATTGTTTAAAAACAAAAACTTTGAAATCAGATTTAGATTAGTAAATTGTTTGCTTTGGGACACTGGTTCCTTGAGGCAGGCTGATACATTATTATCCTCACATGAATGTTGTCCAATCAGATGAATACAAATATTAAAAAATATGTAATTTCATTTCACTGATTTTTTTTATTATTCTGTGGTCAAAGAGGAATTTCCATCATCTTCAAGGTGGTACACATTGTTGAAAAGCCAGAACACACAAAGGCCATTATAAATCCAAATCTGTCCCATAGTGCCACTGTCAGGACAACCTGTCTGCTCCCAGAGTGTGCCCCCCTGTTTCTCCCCTCATGTTTCCGCTCACGACCACGCCCCTCTCCTGCTGCTCAGCTGTGGCTCATTCCAGTGAGTGCCGCCAGCTGATTTAAGAACCACGGCGTTCCCTGGCGCGTTGTCAGTTCGTTCCGGTCACCGGTCTGGTTCATCTTGTGAGTTGGAACATCTCGTTTATGACGATCCCGATCGTGGCCAGGAAGAGAGTTCGGTCGAGTTGCCCCCCTTCCTGGCGAAGGAAAGGAATGTTCTTAGTTCTGGTCGTTGTTCTGTTTGTTTTATTACCTTCGCATTGAAAATGCGGAAGGTAATGTTTTGATCGCTGTGTATTTATATGCGTGTGTGCGTGCGTGTTATTCGCATAAGTACAAATGTATTACACCGAATCGCATGAAATTTGGTGGGATGATTGCTTATTATCCGGGGACCATTTGATGAGATTTTGGGATCGATCGGGTCAAAGGGCAAGGTCATGAAAAAGGTCAAAATCTTCTTGAATCGCATGAAATTTGGTGGGATGATTGGTTATTATCCGGGGACCATTTGATTAGATTTTGGGATCGATCGGGTCAAAGGTCAAGGACATGAAAAGGTCAAAATCTTATTTTTACCATAGCGCGGTCAATTTATATCCAATTGGCATGCAACTAATGCCAACGTGTTCACAATTCAATGCCCAATCTTGTGATATGCGAAGGTATGCGCTCTACCGAGTGCCCGTTCTAGTTCTTTGTTGTTCTACCTGGCTTATTAGAAAAATAAAGTCCTCACTTTGAATTTCAAACTGCTGTGTGAGTGTGTGTTTGGGTCCTCCACACCACACACTCTAACAGCCACATCAGTCTGATCCAGTGAATTTATTTGTCTTGCAATTAGTGAAATTCAATCAGTGTTTTAAAAAGAAGAGACCCACCTTATTTGATTAGAGTCGGGTCGATCACGCCCTTGCAGCGCGGCACCTCCCCAGTCCTTCCTAATTCCTATCCTCTTCCTGCGTTGTGAAAGCTTCCCCCCAGGGGCATGTGGTATCTGCTAGCGGAGGGTTGACGCCTCTTGAATGCTACAGCAGCCTCACTGCTCCACACAGACACTCACTGAGTCGTTCATTCGCTTGATCAAACACTGCAACTGTCCCTCTGCCCGCCGACAACCACAGGCCTGTCTCAGATCTCCCCAGCAGCCCTCTCCTCCTCCTTCCTCTAAAGTTGTTGACTTTACCCACTTCATTTGGGAAGGAGGAAAAGAGAGCAGTGGGCCAGGGGGCCTCCGGAGAGACACGACCCAGCCAAAGGCCTCAGTGAGGCAGGCTGAAGGCCGGCCTCTGTTCCCTTGACCCCTCACTCTGACGGGAGAGGTACTGAGGGACAGTGGAGAGAAGAGAAGAGATGGAATTGAATGGGAAAAATGTTCCTTTAACTTTCCGTTGACGGGCACACACACGTTGCCTTTTCATCTTCGGTATGTGTCAGTGCATTCTAACATCAGAGCATCATTCTGATCACCTTATGGAGTCAATATAGTGAATGTGTCAGCTAACAGCTGCATAACCGCGTTATAATTTGTTTGGAGCTAATGTTTTCGTCCAGGTGATGAATGTACGTCCAATATTCACTCCACTCTGAACTCTGTGTTTGTCTCCACCAGCTGCTGATGGACATATCTGTCCCTTCAGCTGCAGAAGGCTCCGCTGCTCCAGTCACATTCTGAATGGCTCGTTATTTGTTCTCACCTTCTGAATAAAGAAGATCACTGTAGCCTCATGGGTCTGATACCCGGCGAAGCAGAAGCAGAGATTACGTCTGTTATGTTCAGTGTCGAACACATATATTAATGTAATGCCTTTATACCTTATGGCCACTTTCATCACAAATCACTGGTCACTCGTCATCACCAGCGCCTGGTTGTTATGAGTTAGTAGAAGCATGTGCCCTCTGTTCCTTTTCTGTCAACAATTTCCGATTAATATTCACGTGTGTGTGTGTGTGTGTGTGTGTGTGTGGGTGCTTGAGCTCTGCTGCATTGTGAAAACACACTTCTTTCGTTTCTCAACAGAAACCAAATAAAAGACACCAAACACAGAATTGTTAGTCTTTCCACTGATCCCACAATTTGGTCAAAATAAACTCCTAATTCACGAATTATGGTTGAATAGTTCCCAGTGAATATGGAATGACATATTTACCGATCCCAATTACAAATCTTTGGGTGCTGCACCTTGCACTCCAGTCCACCTCTTCAGTGAAACAAAAACACAGACCGGTTTCACTCAAGTGATCAAAAAAGAAGCAGAAAAAAAGATTGATATACAAAGATTATAAACAGTACCAAAATATTAAAACTATTTTTTACTTTGCTGCCACTGAGTATGATTATGAAGGAAGACACAGTAGAGGCAGCTACACACATGCATAACTGCACCCATTTTCTACAAGCAAAAACAGAAAGTAATACTGAAGATGCAATAACCAAATGTACATTCTACACGTCTCAGCTTTCCCAGCACTGATCCTTCATTGTATCCAACACCGTGTTTGGGGCCGTCACGTTTGTTTTTCTGCTCTCTCAGACGGCCTCCAAGCCGATCGTCTGTTTTCAGAGCGACAGGAGTTGAGTGAAAATGTGACACACACACACTAACACACACTGGAGGAGTCTGTTTTCTGGAGGTGTAAATCAGGAGAATACATACGAGTGAAGCAGGTGGTCTTCGGCGTGTCTGAATGTTGTTTGTCGACATTATTCAGCAGCTAACTGCACCCTCGTGTAAAGTCTTCTCCTCTGTCTTTTATAATGGACATAAACAGTACATGTGCACGCGACGACACACTTCTTTGGCAGAGTCCGTTCACCCACTGCAGAGCTGAGTGTGACACTTTGTTATCCAAAGATGTTTACAATACATCTCCTCAGTTGTGTGTTACATTTCACACGGCGGTGACGGCTGTGGCGTCCTCACACAATGAGTTTGCGGGTCGCAGCACTCTGTTTGTGGAGTGCAGACAAATCCCAGGGATGAGACCTTCGCTGCAAAGATGGAGACGAGAATGCATTTTAAGCGTTATGGAAATTATCCTGAAGCAAAATCTCTCTGTTGTGTATCGAAGGTCCACTGAGGCAGGAAACACCAAATCATTTCCCCCTTTAGCCAAGCTAAGTGGGGTTTTTTTCATGTGAAAAACATCTGGATGAAAACTCACACGGTCCTCTCTTATGTGCTTCACGTACGGCCTTCATCGTATTAAAAGAAAACACCCAAAGCCTTCAAACATTTACATCACTCGGCCCTTTAATAGCTATGTGATGGTGCTGTTTGACTGTGTTGCTGCAGAGGGAAGCTCTTCCTCTGCTGATGACGGCACCCAAAGGGAACTGAGACCTGGACCATCCAGATACACTGTTATCAGCCGGTCTCC
This sequence comes from Pseudoliparis swirei, assembly GCF_029220125.1. Classification (NCBI taxonomy): domain Eukaryota; kingdom Metazoa; phylum Chordata; class Actinopteri; order Perciformes; family Liparidae; genus Pseudoliparis; species Pseudoliparis swirei. Next base: position 14,706,898 of record NC_079399.1, on the reverse strand, counting down.
GTTCCACAGAAGAGACGCTGCTCAACCAAATAGGAAATCTGTCGACAGGAGGAGAAAGCTGGAAGAGGGAGAGATAAAACAGGAATAAAACAGAGAGAGGAGTGCAGAGAGGCATACTGCCATGCTTCCGTAGGGCATTTATATATTTATATATGTATATATATATACACTACCGTTCAAAAGTTTGGGGTCATCCAGACAATTTCGTGTCTTCCATGAAAACTCACTTTTATTTTTCAAATGAATTGAAAATTGAATAGAAAATATAGTCAAGACATTGACAAGGTTAGAAATAATGATTAATATTTGAAGTATTAATTTTGTTCTTCAAACTTCAAGCTCAAAGGAAGGCCAGTTGTATAGCTTATATCACCAGCATAACTGTTTTCAGCTGTGCTAACATAATTGCACAAGGGTTTTCTAATCAGACATTAGTCTTCTAAGGCGATTAGCAAACACAATGTACCATGAGAACACTGGAGTGATAGTTGATGGAAATGGGCCTCTATACACCTATGGAGATATTTCATTAGAAACCAGACGTTTCCACCTAGAATAGTCATTTACCACATTAACAATGTATAGTGTGTATTTTTGATTAATGTTATCTTTATTGAAAAAACAGTGCTTTTCTTTGAAAAATAAAGACATTTCTAAGTGACCCCAAACTTTTGAACGGTAGTGTATATATATATATATACACACAAGAATGTTAGCGGTCCAATCTCCGGCTCCTCCTGTGTCCTTGATCCTTGACAATTAAAATAAAGAATTGTTTTTTCACATATTAAAGCGCGGAGGCAGGTAAAACAAGCCAGTACTCCTGGATCCTCAGCACAGCGCTGCTCTGTCAGGAGGCCAAAGCCTGAAACCAAAGGCTCATTAAAAGTTGCATAACTGCTCAAAAGATGCTCACTGTGACCGTCCTTTTACCGAGCTCTGCTGCTTCTCTCATAGACACTGATGGATGTCCCTGCAACGGCCCGATCGCATGATCCCCACATGTGCTCCATCATGTGGGGATCACCTAGAATCTCATACGTCGCATACGTCTCCACGTTTTCCACACATTAAATACCTGGGGGTTGCAATATATTTAGTATATATCAGACGTGATTATCAAATGGCATGCTGAAAGATACCTGATACTGAGCGGCTTAGGTGTGTCCAGCTCTGCCTGCCAAATTGAGGGAAACAAGCCTTCTAGGCACTGGGCAGCAGCTGTAGATACCATCCCAGTCTGCAGCTCAAAGAGGTGGCGGGTCAGGAGGAATGTCGGGGGCTCACTTTGGTTTGTACACCTGCAGATGTAACGCAGTCATTTTAGTGTGGCCAACACGTTCATTGAAACCTGTGTCAACAGTGAGCCTAATTAAAGTTGGAGGTTTTTGGAATACACTACTACCGGCATTATTTTGATAAATTAAACTCAAAATAGCTTTCTTCTATCAAAACAGTTTTTTAGCAAGTTGCAACCACGAGTGGAAGCTAAGGTGGAAGCTGCTGTTTGTGTAATTGCCACTTCATGCTGGTTCCAAGAAAATCAGACTGTGCGGAAGTCAAGAGAAAACAACCGAGTTCCACCTTGGAAAATGTAAGTTCTTCCTGCGAGGATCTTTCACTTCAACGAGAAGAGGTTTTGCCAGTGGTGGTTGGCCAATACAGGGCCGGCCACACCCACCTTGAGCCACAACGAAAAACAAGTATACAATAATTAGAATAATAATATTAATAATATTTATAAATTATACAAATTGTAAATATGTGTGTATTGGAGGTATGGAATATTACATGGTATACCATGTAATATTAGTAAAATAGGATATCTGCGCAAAATATATGCTTTTCCTGTTTTTCCTGCACGTCCTCTCCGCTGTCTGGTTCTCAGCTGGGGCGTTCTGGCCCAGAAGAGACGGGTCTAAGTAGAAGTTTAGCCTATTACTGATTAAAGATATAAATGTGTGATTTACAATGTAGCCAATCAGCATCCAAAAGATTACGCTCACTGTAACCCGATAAGGTTTATAGGGGCATCTTAATATATAAACATGCTCTCTTAGAATTGATATATATGATTTATATATATATATATATGATTTATATTATACAATATTTATATTTTTATTTTAATATATTTATCATATTTCTATTGTGTATTTACATTAGATGGTATTTATATCTCATATTATACTGCATATTATTATATATATATATATATATTAACATATTAAATTGTATGAATAAGATGTTCTTATTATGTCAGTGTTAGATCTTTTATCCGTGTTTGATCCTTTTTTTTTGCATCGAGTCATGTTGGGATGTTTGTTGAAATTGACTGGATGGCCCTACCAAAAAAGATTCTGTGATGTGGGGTTTGTTTTCTTTATTACAGTTTTTTTCGATTGCTAAACGACAGTGGGCACAACTGGAGTCACGTGTGCAAAACTCAAACCACAGTATGCACTCCCAACAGTCACCTGAGCTAAACAGTTCACATCACCTGCAAAACTCATTCCAAGCAACACAACTCTTAACACATGATTCAAAACAAGCTCAGTGCAGCCAAACACTCTGCACAGCCCTCCCTGAGGTAACACACACTGTCACTCAGAGCACACAGAGTAAAAACACGAGCATCAAACACCAATACAGAAAATACTAACTTTTCATCTTTACAGTTTGAACAATTTCAGTGACTTCAAACAAAGTAATATTTTCTTCAAAGAAAAAAGACATTCGTTCACATGATTTATAATTTTTTTTTGAACAAAACAATTCTTTAAGGTAAATGAAAATTAGCAGTTTGCTTCAATAGTCTGTAGTAATTTACGGAATTACAGTAATGAGAAAAAAAAGGTAGAAACTAAAAGTACATACTGTAATTCGAACAAATAATTGAGGGGCTAATCCTGCCTCTCTCTAGCATCAGGCCACATGTTTTCATCAACATCACATCTAATGTTCTCTCTTGCCACTAGATGAACCTTCTGGAGGGCCTTATCCATCCCTGGCAGTCCTCTGGACTCGTGTCCTCACATCGACACGCATGGCTTCCAAAAGAGACATTTGGTCATGGGTGGTGACCAAACACTTTGTTGCACCTCAACCCTCAACCTGCCTCTCTCAATGAGACCATCATGGTTCGACACATGCTGCTCTAGTGGGCCTTATTATCTGAAATAAAACAGCTTTGTCATCCTCCACGCATCCGCCCTCTACCTGCCTCCCTTCTCCCTCCATGAACCCATCTTCCTTGTTCCATTTCCAAAATGAGTCTTTCTGAGCTCTACCTATATATACTGTAATATATATATATATATGTGTGTGTGTTCACTAACAAGTCTAAAAGCCTTTCAGCTGAAATTGCAATCATCAGTGTTTGAAAGGCACAAGGCTGAACTCTATTCCGTTTTTGAAATGTGTTCACAGTTTTGACAGCAGTGTGTTAGCATTTGAACAAAGTGCTGTAGATCCTCAGTGTTGTGCAGGTTGTGGTTAAAGTCATGGGATAAGTGTTAGAGTTTTGAAAACTGTGTTCAAGCAATGAAAATCAACTGCTGCTGTGCAGACTGGAGTTAGAGTTTTGCACATGTGACTCCAGTTGTGCCCACTGTCGTTTAGCAAACGGAAAAAATTGTAACAGCTGTGTTAATCAAAAGAAACTTGTCACAAAAGTCATAAAAACACAAATAGAGGCACTCATAAGCAATATAAAAAAAAGTGTCTGATAAGTCGAGTATTTGATATCTTAAAAACATGTTATCAGTAGTTTTGTGTTGTTGTGGATGACGCTCAACCTCAACCCAGTGAGTTAGAGCTCCTCTTTCGGGCTTTACGGCACCACCATGACTGTGTGAACGCCCACATGAGCTTATGACATGTGTCCAAGTGAGCATCCATGTGCTCTGCATGTGATTCTCTGCACCGAGCACAGGTGGATAATGTTCATTCTTGGAAACGTATAGCCGTGGTTGCCAGAGCAGGAAAGGTAGATTTGACCACAAGGTCACCAGACGGCCTTTTTTCTCAGAGGAGACCAAGTCCAGCTTGGAAAAAGAGAAATATGCGGAGGCCCGGGCCCCACTGTTTCTGTAGCCCTGGAGCATATCTGGTGGTAAAGGGGGCGGTGACGGGGTTTGTGAGGGAGTATCGGACCATTGCTGGCTGAGCGGTCCAGACAGAGAGGGGCATTGTATGAGTGGACTCACACAAACCCTCACCACCCGACACCCTCCTGCTCCCCCTCGTACTGTACCTCTCTGCATCCGGGTTCTCTTCATTACACAAGATAACATTAATTTCATATTAAATAAACTTGGAGATGGGGACTTTCGTTTGAAGTTGCCGTCCTTCCCTGTTTTCCTTCATATTGAACTTTGTGTCATCAGCAGACCTCCCCGCATCCCGTCTTTAACTTGACCCTTTACATTCTCCTTGTATCTACCTCACCGGGAGTCTGTCTGTTTAGCTTAACTCACCCTCCTCCGAACAAATCCTTCCCCAGACCTCTGACCTGACTGGGTGACACGATGGTTTAACTGTAACCAATCACTTTAATTGGTTTTGGAAAGATTTCCTTTCCTGTTTTGGAACACCTGAGTGGCGCGAGACCGAGCCACAGTTCAGACCGGAGCTCTTTACCTATTTACTCATTTCCATCAGCTGGGAGCCATCACTGATTTTGGACAGTTCATCCTTGGAAATTCAATATTTAGAAGTTATGCAGCCCTTTCCAACACTCCGGTTCTTACAGAGAGCCGTGCCGGCAGATTTATACACAGAAGCTCCGGTGCCAGATGATGCAAGATGGCGACAAATCCGTCTGCTTGATCCCGGCAGGATTACATCACGTTATCTGGCAATCTGTGGACCAGCTTGTGATGCTCAGGGAATCAAAATACAGCTATTTAAATTGCATTGCAAAGCTCTGAGCCGTGAGGTTGGCTTTCCTGGTATTAGTAATTTGATTCAACCAAGATTGAAATTATCCCAGATTGACCATCAGTTTTCCACAAAAAACCATCAGCACTTGCATCTTGAGGTACGGGTGTAAAAATGCAAAAATAAACAAACAATGGCTTTAACAGACAATGTCAACAGAGTTACAGGATATTTATTTCCTTTCGTACTGATGTAAAGTACAAATATTTTCCAACCTTTCAAATGTGGTGAGCTGCTGGCAGAAATGATTCGAAGGCAATATGTTTATTCTGCAATTTTTGAAAATGGATCAACAATTTCAAGAATGTCATCAATTAAATTGCCCTTTTCTCTCACACGTTGCTCTTACTTTGCTCTGTTCCATCCCCCTGTTTTATTTGCCAAAAAGAACTTTTTGTTCAAGAAAGAAAACAAAAACTATCAAAACCACATTTGATCTTGAATGAAGGAGACTTGGACACCGAAGAAATCTCAGTTGGATGTTTGACTTGAAGAATAAGCATTAATGACCAGAGTGAGGCTGCAACATCATCATCAAGTGGACAATTACCTCTATAATACAAGAATAATGTATTGTATAATTTTAGTCAAACAGCTTAAATCCCTTTGTAAATTGGAATATTTTTTACAGCTTGAATTGGATTATTTTTGTTTGTTTTGTATATTTTATAACCAACAAATTACATAAAATAAAATCAAGCTTATATGACTGAATGCACTGACTATACATATAACTTTGGATCTGACCACCACAACTCAGCATGGACAGTCACTGCTCTGATTCTTTTTTACATTTGCATAAAACAATATTTGAATTACAAATATCAAATGAGGCATATGAATGGTGTCCGGCAATTCAGCATAAATCGCCTCCGCTATTAATGTATTACCAAACTTGGCTCGAGGAATTTGCTTTAATTAATTCTGATTAATAGAGGGGTTATGTTATATGTGGTCACAAGAGGTGGCCAAGAAAAACGACTGCATGTGTGCAGACATCTTTGATTGATAGGTGTGAAATAAAACGTTACTGCTCTCAAGTAACAAGATAAATATGGATACTGAAGGACGTTCCTCGTGCAAATGATTCAACACGAACATTCACCTCAACCGAACAAGTAAACAAACCCTACTGTTCTGGATCATATTCTTTCCTCTGAATATGTTCCTACAAGCCGAGGTGGTTAATGCAAAATGCTGTTTATTATGTCTGATCTTCAGGGTTGTTTGTAACAATGGTACTTTATGACTCAAGAGTTGGCATCATTGCTCTGTCTATAGCTTTGGTCCAGACTAACATTTCCTTGAAATTCTGTACATACATGCATGGTCCCCAGAGGGTGACTCCTAATTACTGTGTTGATACCCAGATAACCTAACAACAACCATTACTATAAAAGGATTGTCATAACATGTGGTCAAGACATGGCTGACCCTTCAGGATGATCCCTTCACTCTTCTTTTAAAGCCATCACCGGGTCAAAAAACTGATTTGATCAGAACTTTGGTTTATGACCAAATGTCTGCATAATTAATAACATTACGTCAGACAGTGGACATGATTAAGTGCTTCACGTCCGCTTTTTCTCTTCAACCAAGGTTTTGTTTCCATTGGATGCTCTTTTTTTATTATAGAAACTTGTTTCAGTGACAGTCAACTCCAGCTCCGATTCATCCTATTATAACTTTATATTTAGTTCACAATCACTGGTCACCAAGGTTTGTTGTAGAGAGGTCAGTGATAATAGCGGCAATGATATGAACACGATATATTAAGGATATATTCGATGAATAATTGTATTTATTCTAAAATAGCATGTTGTGTATTATATAATGTGCTGAGAGATTTTACAACTTAAAATATAAGCTTGTCAGTGATATCCGGTGGACAAACGTATAAATCTGTGACATTGCTGTGCGTCACATTTGTGTGTCACTTATCCGCCTACATGCTTCCCTATATCTGTTATGAGCTAATATTGGCCCAGTTACAATATGCATGTGAAAGTTTAAACATGCAAACAGTGAAAAACATGTACTGTAATATTTATAGCCTGTTTGTCTCTGGCATTATTCCTAAGCCAGTATGGTCAACGGAGACCAAATAACTTGATTAAATATGCTTTTTCAGCTTCATGAATGGCTGCAGTCACTGGAGAGCTGTGCAAACCGCGAAACAAGAATGTTTACACAAGAAAAACCTCAAAAAGCATAATTTCAGGGTGATCATCCATGAGTTTTAAGTAACTCTTTGATGGGTCGGTTGTGTAACTGTTGCCAATGCTGCATGGTTGAGTCTTTCGTGAAAGGTAAACAGCGAAAACTAGCAAATAAAGCGACGCTTTGAGATGATTAAGGCTCAGACAGAGAAGATTAGACCTGCAGACACACGGGGAGATGTCCTCTCACTGGGCCTCTTCAGAACCACAGTGACCCGGGACCCTTCATGTGCGTCATACAAGGATCAGTCAATGTTTGGCTGGGAGGGTAGCTCGCTACTTTTAAACAAAGTGAGCCAAATTAGTTTGAGTATAGAATGTAATTCTGTACGACGGGGAATCTCAACAGAAAACAAACTTGGCTTCAGTGTTGGAACTTGGGGCAAAAATTGGCAACACAAACGAAAGATGCTTGTATAACAATCACAACATTTAAATTCACCCTAAAACAGATTTGATCGAATACAGGTGAAATAGTGCCTTAATTTTTAAAAAATTACATTTTCCCAAATCCTGAATTGTAAACTGTTACGTCACGGGCTGTCCCTAGTGACGGCTAGGGTGGGGCAGTGCAAGGGAGGAGGAAACACAAGTAAAATTATTAGGTTTAAAAATGAAGGGGAATGTTCATTCATTCAAACAAATCAAAAAAGTCCCTTCTTCAGCAAAAAGCATCCCAGGGGAGAAAAAGGTTCCTTAAACAAAAAACTTATCATTGCAACGTCTGCGTGACAAAGTCCTCCTCTTTTTAGTCCACTTGGGTCTTGTCCTCGTCCTGGATGACCTTTGACCCCTGGCTTGTCCAGCTCCTTGCCCCCGTGTGCTCTCCCCTCCGTCTCTTAATAAGCTTCCCAGCCCTGCCTCAATTAGATGCCCCAAGCACCTGCAGCTGGGTGAGTGGTGAGGCAGTCTGGGAGATGTAGTTTCAGCCAGAGCGGCCATTTTGCAGTGTGGCCGCTGTAACTGCGTGGGAGTATAGCGTCCCTCCATTACCTGTCCCCTTGTGATGCCACAAAATGGACAAAGTCCTCTCTGTTTGTAATTTTTTACTAAACCGTAACACATTACAGTGTTGATCTCACTGTGTTCATGTGAGCTGATTTACTGTTGGGAGGTGAGGTTATGTTGGTAACCGATCAGTAGCGTCTGACGTATCCATGATGTTGTTTTCAGTCGAGATGGATGCCGCAGTAACAACTACGTGACACGGTAGTTCCCGGTCCGTGTGGGGAGCGAACGCATGCTCTCCACTACAAGCTGCAGAACCTTCTGTTCTCCAGCTGCCAGGTGGCTTCACATACCCAGCATCGCACGGCCTCTGGACCTTCGCCGTCGTCGCTTACATCATGTTTAATCATCAAAAAGGTCGACCTTTCATCGGCTCCTGGTCCGCGAGGAGATAACGTGTACAGTACATGCCGCATTCCTTCGGGCCTTCATGGGTAACATGACCCCGTGACTCTAAAGATCTCCATGAATGTCACTGATCAAGTCATGTGTTTTTTCAACCCATGGGGGCGAGAGTAACATGAGATCTGCTCTGAGGCCATTCCCCTATGTTTTAAGAGCTTATCAGCAGAATACTGCAGTCTTTAGGAGCAGGGAAATAACTTTTGGGCTGTTATTATGCAGTTTGTCTGATTTTAGTGCCCATGAGTGACAACTGTCGTCTTGCATGTGCACGTGTTTTTCTATGCACGTGTGCAAGTCTGTAGCATCTGGTTGAGTTAACAATGAAGAACTGTCAGTGTGCACAATCATACTGTCAGTCAATCTTAGGCCGGTTAATAATAAGTACTGTAATTAAAGGATGGACTCACAAGGGTAGATGATTGCATCGGGAGGAATTTGGAGGCTTTAAATGAGCCGTTAAAGTGTCTACTGGTGACTAAATGAACCAAAACATCACGATACATGTGTGACATTGCTTAAACGGATCCGTCTTTGATCCAAGTTTAGCATTTTTAAGAATTAATCCAACATTCATTGAGTCATTGATGAAGAATATTTCTACAATGAGCCTTTGTGTAAATTCATGGCACATTTTCAGACTCCAAGTTCCAGGAAAACTCTAAAAGTTCAATGAAACCACAAATAACTTTGGGGATCAAGTAAATATGGATTTTAAATCAGCATTAATTCCCAGATTGTTTTCTGCAAACCACAATCCCAAATTCCACCAGGCTGCAAAGAAGTTGCCGCTGATCACATTTAAATGATGTTTTATTCAATCGCAGCCTGTAAACCGCAGAGCAGGAACTGCAGCCTTCAAACGACCATTCTTCTCATAGCTTGGTGATTCGCGGCATTAACATACAGAACCTAACAGAGGGGACGGGGGACGGTGGTCCAGAGGGCAGGAATTTGCTGGTGTTTAAGTCTCAAGACCTGAGATACTCTTGCAATAATAACAGAGTGAACAGCTTAGTGACTAATCAGAGCCGGCAGGAATGTAGGACAGCTAAAGTGTGAGAAGGGGAAAGTGTTGGCAGGTCTGTAAATATAATTCACTCTGATGGATGCAGGTGTGATGTAAACAATGGCTCATTAATATATTCTTCATCATCATCAAGATCTGATCTGTGTGTTTGTATTTTTCTAGAAGCTGGTTTTCCATAAGATGATGAACACACGAGGAGGCATTACATCTCTTCATTTCACGGGCAGCACTGTTTTCCTGCAGGCTCTTGCCCGATGAACAGGGGGAACAGGTCTCACGTGAGTGTCTGAATTCACACGTTGGTTATTTACGCACATTGAACCGACGTTTTGAGACAAACTGCATCCCGTCTGGATTTGTGTTACTGACTAATTGTTCGGCAGGTGTGTTTGGTCGTGCGTCTGAACAGACGGAGGGTGCACTTACGTATTCACTAACCAGTGAGGATATAAACCCTCTAAACGCACACACTGACAAACACATCGGTGGTTTGTTTCACTCCGGGAGTTTCTGATGCTGAGATTAACTTGTGCAACAGTTCTAAGAGCCGGCTGTTTATTTCTACACTGGGTCACCAACAGTGTGGAAACATTTGCCCGATAACTGAAACATCATTTAGTCTTTAGGACTGGAATTCTTTCCACTGGGTGATTAACTTTCTCTGGCTTTTCAAAAATGTTGATTTTTACCCAATAGTTTCCAATTACCCACCACCTTTAATTCCAATGGAAATAGTCCCAAATGTTTCCAATGCTCTAGAATGAGAGTTTTTTTTCTGTTTACCTGTCGTTCCCCACCTGCTGCCAATCCCAGTAGCGAGTACACCTGTTGCCCATTCCCTCATCATGTTGCCTGCAATAGCAGCTCTCTTTCAAACAACTGCTCTTCCTCTGAGTTACTGTGTTCCCCCCCTTTGTATACAATATGAGCAGGAAGGCTTCACATGCCACATCCTAACCCCAAAATATGCCACACGGTGCAGTTTTTTTTGGGTATAAAAACCGACATATCTTTCTTTCTCTACATTGAAACGTGGCCCAACAGAACTGAACGAACAAGAAACATCCAAATGTGTTTGCACCTTAATGTGTTAATGCTGAATTAAATCCACTGGAATTTGCCATAAATCAGAGTTTGTTCTCAAATGTAATGGGGCCTGTTATCACTCAACATAGTTATTGTGAAACAGTCCACACTCTGAATTGAAACTTCTGGGAGCATAATGCGATGTACGCTGGCCCAAGAAGCAGTTTTCCGCACTTGATAATTAGAAAAATAGCAACTGTAAAACCCCCAAAATTAACCTATGATCAAACGTGTCTTCTTTCAGATGGAGGTGTCTGTGTCCTCATCAGGTGACGTGACCAAGAGGACATCCCAGTAGAAAACCTGTCATTCTGCTCATCAAGAATCCGGGTTTAAAAGGAGCCGCCAGATGCTTCCACTGCCTCAGCCTGACTTTCTCCCAGCATGCATTTCCACGCTGTGGGACAGGAGCTTGGCACTCTGCGGAGAACGTGATTGGCGAGTGTTGTTTTCTTCTTCACATGGCGGTGTGCTGAGGTGCAGAGTGTTATTCCTGCAGCACGGGGAGCCACAGATGAGTTCCTCACATCTGCTCAGCATGTTGATGTGTGCTCAGATCCAAGAGGAGGCTGGCTGTCCTCTGACCAGTATACTGTGAGTGCACAGAGGCAGACCAGTGTAATGTGCTGGCGACCTGATCAGCTGCAAAGGACAGACGTGTGTCGGCCCACGCGTGTCCAAATACTTTTATATTTTGTCATCCGACAAAAGTACAGCTGCAATCTGTTCCTGATATTTCCGCGTGGCTCATTGACAGAGCTGTTTAGTCCTGCATGGGAAGTTGTATTCGCTGTTCGTTCCCCCTCAGCTGTTTATTCCCTTTATATCTGCCTTTTGGTTCAAATTGTAGTCAGATATTTTGGGGTTGAATGGTCCGTGATTTGTGCTCCCTCCAGCTTTGTCCACTTACTTCTCATTGAGAGTTGAAGGGTGAGTGAGAGAGCAGTGGAACTCTTGTTATAGTCCAGCTGTGGTCGGGCGGTACATTGGTGAGAGAGAGCAACAGGAGGAGCGGGGTGGGGGCTTTTTTGGAGACAAAACAATGAATTGATTCATTGTAAAGAAATCATTTTTTTTTAAACATATACAGTATATATGACCTATGTGACCTATTCTGCTCAGAGTGCCAAGAAGACGACACCTCACCAAATCTTGCCAGGGCCATAATGTGTGGAGAATGTTTGTAGCAGGATGCAAAGAAGGGGGTGTATCTGTTAGCGTCGGGCTGTTGGCTCACTTGTCCTTATACTATTTAAAAGTTAATTACAAGTTTGTCAAAATGTTTTGCCGAAATTTTTTAATGCCTCTTTAGCTATGGCTTAGTTTAGGGGAGCTTCACTCTTTTTCTGTTTTCCTCTCAAAGCACACAACGCACACACACACACACAGGTGGGGGAAGATGAGCAAACGTGCCTCACTGAATATGAGGTGAAGTTATTTGGTATTGGGAGTGAGGCGTATGATCAATGACTTGTCCATCTCTTCTGCCTTCAGTCAATAAGAAATAAAGCAGCTGTTGATGACAATTAATTTATTTTGAAATGCATATAGCTTCAGCTTTACAGCTTCAAAGAGTTGTGTAACATCCTACCTTGAATGTATAAAAATAACTTTGTTAAGGCTATTCCACAGCAGATTCCCAAACAGCATGCTGCTCTTTCATAGAAACGTAAACCTCTCAGGAATCTGAGAATAGAATATGACATACACATGTGTTATTTCATGTGTTGAGAAGTGATTTTCCATCAGGTTGAAGATTTAACAGACTGATTTCTGACTTGCACGGTCGTATTTCACCCTTCCACGGCTCCCGTTTGGACCTCAGTGTTCAAGATTTTCAATAAATTAGCTCTCGAACATATAAGGTAGCTCCCTCCAGAGACCAGGTGTCAGGCACGGCACCTATCACCATGGGGGTATCCATAAAGTGGTAACACTTTAGAATAACTGCATACTATAAAGCAGTGAGGCTATTAAGTATGAGTAAACACTCCATTCATCATTTACAATATATTAAGATAATTGAGGAACAAGTACTAATTCCAATTAAACTAACACACCAGGAGGCAACCGCATAAGATAAAACAAAAAAAAGAAAGCAATAGGAGAATATCTCAGGCAAACATTTCTAATTGTTAAAGACAGTTCACAAGCATTGGATGCCCTTTCAGTTTTTATTGGCTTTTTAAAATCAGTTTCAAATCTTTGTCAAAAAACACAAAAGGGTCAATTTGCTTGTAAGCTTAAACATATAACTTACAGATGTTCGTGAGAATAAACTGTAAACAATCAATAACACGCAAGATGTTTGTACTCGACATCGATAATATATTTGAGAACTTCTTCCCATAATAAGTACTTGCATCCATCCATCATCAATACCGCTTCATCCTCATTAGGGTCGCAGGGGCGCTGGAGCCGATCCCAGCTGACATGGGGCGAAGGCAGGGGACACCCTGGACAGGCCGCCAGTCCATCTCTAAGTACTTACAATGACAGAGAATGAGGAACAGTTACATGTTGAGCTGTGGAAGAGGTTTACCCGCGCCTCATTGAATTACTTCGCAATCGCACCAACTGTTTCAAAGGGTTGCACCACACAATGCATGTTTGCAACATCCATCAGAAGGAATGCAAACAGCAGCAACTAGCGGCGAGCGACTCACTGTGATCTGCCCCTGAGGATGTAGACTGCCTTTCTTCTAACCGTAAACCAAGTGTTCACCCTAAAAGGAAGGCGAGTCCCCACAATATGACGGTGTCAACAGATTTATGCCCCCATGATATGAGTAATACATGTACGGACTAACTGACTGACAGAATCACTCACTCTCTCCCCTAAACATGAACTGCTGTGGGGCATTTTCTGTCTCTGGGCGAGTGTCTGGACTTGGAATAAGAGCGTTCCTGGCTCAGACACGCTTTTCCTTTCATAACATTTCTTTCTCTGTGCTCTCTTCTCTTTTTTTTACTGAGGTCTGTGTCTTTTCTCCACCTTTGCTTCTCTCTTTTTTTAAAGCTTTTTCTCCCTTCAGGGTTCTGCATACTAATCAAACTGTTTGTCCTTTAGGGCTGCAACAATGATCATGTTCATCCACTTATCTGAATATGTCTTCTTGAGGCATTCATTTATTCATTATTATTAAAAGAAGTATTATCAGATAGTACAAATATATCTCATCAAGCACTTCTAAATGTTATAGTCTTGTCTTCTTTTGAATAACACATTAACAAAAAAAATACAACCCGCTGAACAAAACCCTAATATAATTAATGTATCAATTACATTGTTGTTAATTAAATTAATAATCGATCATCGAAATTGTTGCTCAATCATTTACGGTAAAAGCTTGTTTCCCTTACTTTTGTGTTGAGTTTCAAAATGCACTTTGTAAATATAGTTTTTCAATTGCATGTTCTTATTGTTATTGTGAGGAAGTTTTAATGGGTTATGAAACAGTCTCAAGTTAATACTGATGTCTCTATATCTCTATAATATGTAAACAAGACCATCTTTATTGTTATTCCCTCTGGCGGGAGGAGGAGATCCTCTGAACCCGGGGTCTCCTCCCACCAGGAGCAGAGCTTTGACTCGCTGCTCCGCTGGGAGCCAAAACCACGGTGCTGGAGACCCAGGCCGTGTTGCTGGACTCCCTGGAGGGGAGGAGGGCACGGTAGAACCAGCACCAGGACTGAGCTACTGTCTGACCCTGCTGCAGTACAATTAGAGGTTTTCAAATGGGACTTTGAAACATTCCCACTTTATGCCACAAAGGCCGGGCAAAATCAACACAACATTTCTAAGTAGTAGCTTTAATCTCACGGCTAGAAAAAAACGGAACAAATTTTTGCTTTGCAAATTGTTGAGCTATGAAAGTATCATGCCGCTGACCAATAGGGCAACGTGTACCACCCGGTCACATCCCGGTGGCCTGCAATACATCGTCAGACTAGGCCTTTGTACAGGACCTCAATGCCATTGTGTAAAGCTGTTTATACTTAATACTGTGTGTGTGTGTGTGTGTGTGTGTGTGTGTGTGTGTGTGTGTGTGTGTGTGTGTGTGTGTGTGTGTGTGTGTGTGTGTGTGTGTGTGTGTGTGTGTGTGTGTGTGTGTCTAAAGCCACATGTAAAGAAGAAAATCCTCACTGGCAAAGCAACAATAACCCTCAGTGTCACACAGCCCAACACCCTCTTCCTGTTTTAATTTCAGAATTAAAGACTGTTTAGTGTAGTCAGCGGTGCAGATCCCTCTTTCATGGGACACTAGTAATGTTTATTCATCCAAACATACAGTCAGCTGTATAATGCTGTGGAATATTGACTTCATCGCAGAGTGCCGGGAAAAGGACAACTCATCTCCTGTATGAGGCTGCTGTTGCATGTCTTCTGTGGCCTGGAGGTTCGGAGTTGAGATCCCGGGGTTATAAAACCTGCTGCTGACAGGGAGCCATGCGAGAAGGGGTTAAGCTGGACAATAAACTACTCTTGTAAATTGCTAAAGAGCACAAGGTAGCTGGTTCATCCTGGGTGACAACAAGTTGCTCCTTCACCTCAGCGCTGTGTTTGAAAAGCACAGTGGAAAACTTTGAGAGACAGATTATATTCAAACTTTGAGGACTTTCGGACTTCAAGCGATCTATCTCTAAACTCTGAGCCTGAGATTGTTCATGCTGTCAAATCTCAGTCTAGTTGGTAACTGAGTCAAGTGACAACCTCAAGATTGAGGTTAAAGACAGAGTCCCAACTAATGACATGATATTCACCAAATTTCATAATTAATTGAATGCAATTTGTTTTTAATTAAATGTCATAATTGAGAAATACAGATTTAACAGACAAGGGAAATTCAGTTGCATGACCATATTCCTTGAAATAGAGATCTATCACATCTGTCCTCTACATCTGGATATATTTCAGTCTGCCAGACTTTAAATAAATGTGGTCAGATAGCATTGTATTCTAATTACAACCGCTGGCTTGAATAAGACTCCTGTTATGCTTTAAATTCTAACAAGTTACATATTTTTGTAAATCCAAAACTGGTGATGTGGAAGGTCTGCCATAGATTGTCAAAAGTCTCCAACCTCTTGGGCTGATTAAACCCTCGATAGCAAATCCTATTCAAAGGAATCAAAGCAAATATATGTTTTATATTACAATGTTATTGTAGTCAATATAACCTCGAACTAGAGTTATGAAAATAAAAGCCCATGTATAATAAATGAATGATTTCCTGAAAGAAGTGGATGTATTTCCAGCCGTATCCTCTCACACAGCTCAATTCTTGTCCCTGTTAGAAGCTCGAAGGTCAAACTGCAATCCAAATAGACCTGCCCTTTCCAGACATTCCCGTCTGAGAGGTGCAGCACATAGATGCATCTATTTCCTGTCAATTTCATACGCTCTGCTATGAACGACCAAAGTGGAGAACATTTCAAAAGACCTCAAGCCAAAACATACGTTCAACAAATTTAAACCATAAATCTCTGGCTGAACAAATATATAAATCTCGAGAGAAACTCAGTGCAGCCATGTGTTCCATACATGCTGAGAGAGATGTGGTCTGCAGTGTACAGTTTGAAAGCACTTCATCATCATTGGCTCTGTGCGCCTGTTGTGAAGTTATACAAGTGTATTTTCACTGGCGGAGCCTGAGTTTCACATCCTGAATTCAAATGATTATATGGACTAATGTCAACGATTGATAGTGTTATACTCCCCAGTAGCACTCAGGCAAGTGCTCAAAGGGAGATGTGTTAGTATAGAATAATAAGCAGATGTAGCAGCTCCCTATGGGACATGTAAAAGTTATAGACTTGAATGACAGCCCAAGGTTAAAGGTCAAATGTGAAGGGGGCAGCTGAGAATCAGGGTTAATATGCCAGAGTCAGGATGCCTGTGATTGTTTGACGGAGGTTAGGCTCTGAGTTATCACATGTCAGGAACTGTTCTCACGTTGTGTTTTGATGTGATTTTAATTGTTGTGTGGCGGTCTAATTCAATTACTGAAACCTTTGACCTTTGCCTGGTAGTCAATTATAATGGGAGACATCCGCTTCCTAAAGGACATTTCACACAGGCCTGATTAATGGCTTCTTATTCTTTTAAATACTGAGAAGTGCAAATGTAGCTATGAGATAAATCACACCTGATGCTTTGTTGCTGGGAACATGTTATTTTTATAGTTAGCGAGGGAAAAGTTTTTTATATGTGGGGATAACTGTGGGACTAATAAAGGTATATCTAATCTAATCTAATATAACAGTGCACATTTGCAGACATTCTTTTCTGCAAGGTATCCATAGTGTTGGTCACATGAAAAGTGACTGAAATTGTTGCGTCAAGAATTTGAAAAGGGATTAAAAGGTAAGGCCGAAGTCTGGCTTCTTTCTTTTTGTTGTCAGGTTTGGAGATTTACAAAAGTTGTCTGAAACCATTCCTTTGTCAGAGAGGTGTGGGGTTTTCCTTAGCTACTCGACTATCTTCTGAGAGCTTCACTCCTGTTTGTTTTGTTGCACCTGTTAAGTTAGGACTATTGTCACCTTGGAAGTTATCTCAGAGATATAACCAATAGATTTCCGAAAACCAAAATTAGCCAAAATGAATATCAAAGTGGGCTGCTCCAGCCATGGCCATCTTGGCAGTGACAACACATCCTGAGTCCTGGGCCGGCTAATCTGAGAATGGGCACAGAAGTAAAGCCTGGTTGCTAAATCCTGCCACACCCACCTAGCTCGAAGCTACCCAGCTATGCTAAGGCAAACAAAGCTAGGCTGTTGCTAACCGGCTAACTCTGTGATCGTGTTGCTCACGGTTGCTGGTTGGTACATATAAATAAAACAATCCTAATGTTAATATATAACTCACCGTCAAAAATAAAATGTAAGCACATGACTCCTCCATTCAATCAATGAATTAATTTCATCACATTTTATTTATTTGTATTAGGTAAAGTTGAAACTTCAAGGGAAACCAATTCCGTCAGCTCTTTTAAATTGTGCATAAATATTATTCACCGCGAGGCGCACAACTCCTTCTGTCAGATCGGAGTATCGAAAAAGAGTCACGTTAAACGGCGCTGTCCGGTATTCTAGGGTTTAGCCAGGTTTCAGAAACATTAAAGTTCTTGATATCCCGTTGATTGAGGGCGGTCGTCCAGATATATTCAAATATCATAAAGAATCTTAGTGAACAAGCCACACCACTTTTTCCTGCAATGTCTTTTACGCTGTAGATTTTCTTTGTGTAATCTTACTGGCTTCTTGGCGATAGATACTTTGGCAGCCCTGCAAAAGGTGTAAAAAGACCATCGAGGCAGACTGAAGGGCGAGATCCTGCAGCCGCTGGCATCCAACCAGTCTGTCTAGACACCCGGCCAGATGCCCAGCCGCGACAGACATACACTGCCATCTAGTGTTGCAATGAACTCTGTCAGGATGTCTGGATTCATACCCTCGGCATCTGTTTGCTGCAAAGGGACACCTGCAAGAAGATCTGTGTGCCCCGACTTACCCAAACGTGCCGCCTCGGCCGACTCGCGGCTCAGATTAATCAGCACTTCGGCCTGAAATTGAAAAACAGTCTTGGCAGATCCAGACAGGCTGGATAACGAGCCACTCTTACAGCTGGCAATAAACATACAAACTGTACTTATTGGCCTTGTTATGGAAGTTTTGAAGCTGCTTGTACTTGCTTTCTCGCTGAAATAATTGTGGTTGGTTAAAATCTTCAGAACATGCCTGACTGTGCGGTCAAAACTAAAAAAGTACATATACATCTGTACTGTCTGGGGTAATGCTTTGAAAGAGAGCGATGCTGCTTGAGATCTGTGAGACCAAATCTGAATCCAAAGAACTCCCGGAAGGCCTCAATTATTTGACAACGTATGGACTTATTCCTTGTCAGCCATACAGCTGATGTGTGGATGTCATCCCTTCATTTAAATGACATAAGCATGTCTCCTGGTGGTCCTCTGTTGAAGTCCCTCGTGCTGCCCCATGAGAAGAGGGAGCATATGTAAAGATGTGTCGAGGACGATGTACATACTCCTATAGAGGCTGAGGTGCAGTGATGGTAGTCGGGTTATTAAATGATTCCCGGAGAACAGAGATGCTGTGTGTGAAGCACCTCTCCAAACAGTCTTACATAATGTCAACACAATTACCCACATTAAGCTCGAGTGGCTACAAGGGCAACAGGCCAGAGCTTTTTCCCTCCCTGATCCGAGGGCTTTTATGAAGGAGAAGGGGGGAGGGGGGATAGATTATGGAGAAAAGTTGATTGGTCTTCAGTACCGTGTCCTCTCTCTCTCTTGATAGCAGCAGATTATTTCCCTTATTTGCTGTTGATCCCGAGGGAAGGAGCTCTGTGCTTAAAGTAGTTAATGGCTTCCACACTGTTTCACGCTTTGTAAAGCACTTTATGATGACTTTAGATCCAAGATCTGGTTTTATATAAGCAGGACTTTGACCTGCAGGAAGATCTGAGAGCAATGAGTTAACAGCCTTAATGACTGATGAGTTATTACTTAATAAAAAAAGCACATTGGTAACTTAAAATAATGAAAATAGATTCTTGAGCTGACCATGCTCACGTTTAAAAAATAATAATTTAAACATCTTAGTTTAGTGTGCATGCAAACAATAAACATCAAAGTACATCTGAGGCTGACGGGAATGTCATTTGTTTTGCAGGTAAATATTGAATCCAAAATGTAATCAGACGTTGGTTCTCCATGCAAAGAGATCTCCCAAGTTACTACGATGGATCCTAAGGGGTAAATGACCCAAATGTAATGACAGCAAAATCCAATAACTGCTGAGACATTTCTCTCAAAGACACAAATGGCAACGGCATGGCGGCACAAGATGGAAAACCGTAAGATTTGTAAAAAGTCACGAGGATTCGCTATGAACATTTGTGTTAATCCATCTTGGAGATGTTTCACTGGACATATGAACACTTTGACCCACTTGTTAAGTTAGATGAGATCTCAGTGCAGCACTAAAGTCGTTAGGACTCATCCTTTAGGAACCATGAATGTTAATAAAATATCTCACGATAGTTGGTGTGGTCTTGCTTCCACTTTTACTCTTCTGTGATTATTCTCGGGGATTATTTTGTATGTTGTATGCTAAATAATGAACACAAGCTCTTGAGTTTCATTCCAGACCCCCTGATAGTTGGACCGGCTCATGGACTGGACTGGATTTATTTTGTCCTTTTGCTTGTAGAAAGAAAAGAAAAAACGCTTTGGCTGAATAACACGGTTTCATTCATGTTTTGCTGCAAACAAAAGCTTTTCTATCATCGCAAGTCATGCTGCTTCTTAGCAATAAGCATATCCTGTTTCAAGAGACTTAACCTTTTATGAATATGAAGAGAATTTTCCTTCGACCTCAAAGTAATTCCAGCTTAATTTTTTAACAAGAGCTCTGTTTTCATCTGCAGGAAACCTTGTCATATTAATCCTACCTCGCGAATGTAAATCTCCTAATACTCTTACTGACTTTGTGGGTGGTTGCTTTTGTCTAAGAAAAAAATGGCAGTTCATGTTTATCTTTAAAGAGGAAATATGTTTTTAAAAGGCCCAAATGACTGAAATGGACAAAGTGTTTTTGAGAGTTGATATAAATCAGAATCAGTTTTATTGATGATTAGTTTAAATTCATCAAACACATTGCACAGAGAACATATGTTTTAAATTATGTTTTAAATTAACATTCAGTAGTTATCTGACCGTACCCTCTGTACCATTAGTATTTCGTCTACACTCAATATTTTTGCGTTTGTAATATTTTTTACAACTTGGATTATTAATAATCAATCTCAAATGGACCAGAAAGTATGACATGTTTTTAATGTGCATATTAGAATGTACTGTAGTCTATACAATATATAATACCTTTTCTATTGTCATATTGTTCGACTCTCAAATTCAGAGGCCCTTCTACATTGCTGAGGGTTGAACTGAAATTGGATTACTCAGTCACAACGATTAAATCCGCCTCAATTTCAAGCTAAAACATCTGTGTTTTAAAGCAAAATGATGCATTGGGTAATAACTAAGACTGTATTGGGTGGACATAATATGATAAACACCTGCACATCTAATGCAAGTGATGGGCTTTCTAATGCCGTGTCATGTGGGATGGACGGTGGAGACGAGAAAGTGTTTACATCATCAGACAACTCAAGAGTTTTTTATGATTGCAGTGTTGGTGGAGTGAGAGTTAAAATCCTGAAATTTTAGTTTAATTACTTTAAACAACAGACTTTGGCGGTATTAATCACCAAGTCATTTGTGATAGTTTCCCACTGGTCATGTTGGTATCTCCCTACATGACTTGAACATGACATAGCATCAGCATAGCGTAGCATCAGCATGTTAGCATTGAGAGCATGTTAGCATTCAGCCTATAAGCCTATAGCAGCATATTTAGGGGCTGGACCAGGGCAAACCTGACTCAGCCCTAACTATAAGCACAGTTTATGATAGTGGTTTCATCTCTCTCCAGACCTAAATTGTTTGGAGTCTGAATGTTTAGTAACGTGCCTGTAAAAGCAGTGTAGTTTCAAATATCGACATTTAATGCCGGCTTACATGTGATTTAGATTCTGGACCAACACAATTCACCAATTCGCGCTCCGGCCGGCTTGTGTCCGTGCTCTGCGGGGTCAGAAAGACCCGGCTCGCATCCTACGCGCCTACGTTCTTTGGGTCAGAGCGACCCCGGCGGCGCACATCTCTCGCGTTCCGGCCGGCGTAACCTCTGCGGGGGGGGGGGGTCAGAAAGACCCGGCTCGTATCCGTGCCAGTGGCGTCCCTAGGCTAAAAAACCCGGGGCTAAAGCCCCGGATGTTTTTTAATCAGCCCCGAATGTTAATAAATAAATAAAAAAGATTTGGCACACAAGTGGTTAACACTTCCAGGTCGCACGTGACGTCATTCACCCAAAACAGCGGAGTCAGACTGGCAGCAGGCGCACGTAACAGCAAGCTGCTGTCTGAGAGTGTCTATGTCAACAAATTTCGCTGCTTCACTCTTCTGGGCTAAGCCCAGCGCCGCCGCTCCCATAACGCGCATCGCTCTGCCGTGATGCGCGCCGACACATCCGCGCACACAGGTGAACACACTCACTAGAAAAACTCACTAGCACCCCCCTTCGTACTTTTAGGAATAACGAATTAGAGAACAAAAACTATTTTTAACAATAAGTTAAAAGTTAAGCCCAACACACTATCTTGACGTTTAGTCAGTTGATCTCACTGAGCCCTCCTCCGGGGCTCGAACCCACGGACCACGGATCCTCCCTCCAAGAGGGCGTGCGGGGTGCAAGTGCGAGTGTTTTAGTCCACTACACTAATGGGTCGGGACAACTAAAGATGGCACAAAAGGTTAATTTATCCTTTTATTTCTTCTTTCCTTGACGCCCAGCGACAGTTTGCATGAAAACAATTGACATATACGTAATAATACAAATATAATAATAACGAATTAAGAGTGTATATATATATAAATAAGAATAAATCAGAGTTAATAATAATTAATTCAAAGAGTTGACCAATAAATAATCATAAATCAAGAGTTGACAATTGACAAATACATAATATTAGTCATAATAATGTTGGATCACATGTTAATAAGGTCAAGATTCCAGGTTTCTTTAAAGGCACAACCTGCCTGCACTTCAGCCTCTGACGCAACAGTTAATTAAACTACCGAATCACACCATGGGTGGTAAAATACCAGCCATTTTCTCTTTAGGGGAAATGACTTAAACACAAATGGCACAATGACATGCTTGAGATGTGACTGGCCTTCTGATCTCAGGGAGCCATTAACACTCGGCTGTACATTGGAGTATTTTGTGCTGCTCATTTACCAAAAGTACAGCAGTCAGATATTACACAGTAAAGCGCTTCATTGATTCCTTTGCACTTGTTTTAATTTGAAAGCCAGGATCCAGTCGACCGATTGAGCGTAGAGGACAACGACGACAGGCGGCGCCCGCCGGTGTGTTGAAGCATCCAGCCTGAACCGTCCGTGGACAAAGTCCGCCGTCACCACCTGCCTCTGGTCTCCTGAAGCGAGGCGGAGAAAATGATCATCCGTCTCCACAGTGACTGAGTCAAGAACGTATCTGAAAACATCTTTTGAAGCGAATTAATGAAAATGAAATAAATTGTTCACCTTACGCTAAACTGTCAGTATTTAATTTATAGTCCCTGAAATGATGGAAACCATTCCTTTTGTAGGGTGATTTAAAATTAAAACAAAAACTTTTAGAAATAAAAAGGACAGTAAAAAAGACAATTTGTATTACATTTGACTTAATAATCATCTTAAATGAGGACATATTTCAACTCAAAATCCAGTTTATTATTTCCAGTGGATAGTCTACAGTTTTTCTTTTACACACAATTCATTAAATTATTTCCTTTTAGATGTACCAGAATCGGGTCAAAGACGCTTCCAACACAGTCACTGTTTATAAGTAGGAAAACATAATCTGTAAGTTACATATTTAAACATAGATATTTCACAATACAACGATTAGGTTAGAGAAGTAGCATTCAATATCCTTGATGTTCAAATAGTTAATTGTCAGTCGGGTGAGCACCATCAAGTCTATGCAGTAGTGTAGCAAGTTGTGTGTAGCTCATTGTGTTTCACCGTACAGGTTGGTGGCATTGGCTATTAGTGATCAGGCAACAACAACAACAACAAACATGCCAGCCTCCTTGCGTTCCTCAGGTTGACGCCGTCTGTCTCTCCGTCCTGGTGAATCCCATTGTGTCTTTAGCCTCCAGACGGTGCAGTGAGTTCAACAGCCTGGGTGGCGCTGTACCGGGAGTGGCTCATCCTCGATGTGTGGTGGTACGGTGCATGTGACCATATGGGCGTGTGCGGTTGTACGTGTGTATGCATGCGTGCGTGGCCCATGGGCGTGTGTTTATGTGTGTGCGCGTGCATGTGTTTGTGTGTGTGTGTGTGCCTGTGTATATATGTGTGCCCGCCTTTTTCTGCCTCCTTTCATCCTCTCCTTTCCTCCCTCTTCGCCCACCTCCACTAAATACAGTATATACACACGTATAAGCATATATATATATGCGGCATATATATTGCTTTTTAACTTCTTGTCTGTAAAAAGGTTAAATAGCCAGCCGAACCTGCAGCACATCAGTTACGCCATCATGTCAACAACCGTCTCTTACAGAGATTCGACCATCACGTCTATATTAAACACGGCGCCCCTTAATATTTGTCTCAAGGTATTGCCAGTATTTAGAAAGAAGTTGCTGTACAAAACAAAGCTTTTTCCAATAGCATCTGTTAACACCGTTAGAGCTCTAATAATAGCACATTAAATATATATATATAATTCTGACTTTTCTGTCATCAGGTCTTCACTGCGCGGATAATGCCAACGCTTGAAGCTGTGTTGAGGTCCTGCCGCTGCCCTGCACGGTACCACACAGGAGGTCTTCCAGCTGTGGTACTTCTCCCCAGCCTCAAGCTTCCAAGAAGACGCGCTCATTGTTCCCCACAGCTGTCTGCACAGGACGGAGGAGCCTTGAGTTGATGCCCGTCTCTGACCCGGTAATTTCTCACATATATATATATATATATATATATACAATGGAGGTTAGATGCTAAATGTGTTGTGCTAAATGATGTGAAGTCACTTAAGTGAGAATGAGATGATCTGAAACCCCCTACCTTTTGTTGATATCAATGAAGCTTTCAATCAACTATATTAGTTACAAACGTGTGTGAAATTAACTGTCTCTGGCTGCAACACTCAGATAGTATAGGCGCTTTAGATTAAGCAGACTCATCCCTGAATCTGAAGTCCATCGAATAACTCCATGAGTAAGCTGACTGACATGCTGCATCAGAAAAGCAATGAGAACACATCCCTATCTTGATAGAGCTACATTGTGTATAGGTTAACATAATATTATATTTTCCTGGGTCAAAATGGGTCTTCGGTGCTCCCAAAAAAAATGGACCACATAGACCACATAGACCCTGAGACCACATACCCACATAGACCACATAGATCCTGAGACCACATAGCCCACATACCCACATAGACCACATAGACCCTGAGACCACATACCACATAGACCCTGAGACCACATACACCCGAGAATCATAAGCATAGACCACAGGTAGACCCTGAGACCAATATAGACCACATATATACCCTGGAGACCACATAGACCACATAGACCTCTTGGAGACCACATAGACCACACACTGAGACCACATAGACCACATAGACACTGAGACCACATGGACCACATGGGACCACATGGACCCTTGAGGTGACGCACACATACCACTGAGACCACATATAAGACCCTGAGAGCACATAGAATCCTGAGACCACAGCAGACCACATAGACCCCTGAATTATCTGTTATATACCACATAGACCACAGACACCCTGAGACCACATAGACCACATAGACCCTGAGACCACATGGACCACATACACACTGAGACCACATAGACCACATAGACCCTGAGACCACATAGACCACATAGACCCTGAGACCACATGGACCCGCATGGACCCTGGAGACCACATACAACCACTGAGACCATCATGGAATCCTGAGAGCACATAGACCCCTGAGACCATAGACCGTTATAGCCCACAGTACACCTTGAGACCACATGACATAGGACCACAGACACCTGAGGACCATAGACCCCTGAGACCATGTATGTACTACATAGACCAATATAGATCTGAGACCACAGACCACGGACCCTGAGACCGTTACATAGACTTGTAGACCACACCCTGAGACCACATAGACCACATAGATCCTGAGACCACATAGACCACATACAACTTGGCAGACCACATAGACCACATATTAGACCCGTGAGACCACATGGACCATAAGGACCCTGAGACCACATACTACTGAGTAGACCACATAGACCCTTGAGACCACATAGACCATACACCCTGAGACCACATAGACCATGACCCTGAGACCACAGGACCACATGGGGACATTCCCTGGAGACCACATAGACCACTGAGACATGGACCATAGACCCTGGAGACCAATATAGGACCCTGAGACCACATAGACCGGAGACCTACATATACCACAGACACCCTGGAGACCACATGGTAGACCCTGAGAC